>NW_027453067.1:5000-15000 GCF_964194025.1 Convolutriloba macropyga
CTTCGTTTATCTAAATGGAATTTTGTTATTTCATTGTATGATAGGTTTTTTGGTGATGTCCTGGATGTAATGTTTGATATTGGTGTGTTAAGTTTTATGCCGAAGTGTGCTGTGAATGGTGCGATTTTTGTTGTTGTGTTAGGTATGAGTTTTATTTCTTGGATTATTTCTGTGATTTTATCTGCGAGTGTGATTTTTGACCATTTGGGGTCGTTATTTAGGACTGAGAGACGGCGTTTTATTGTTTGTATTAGACGTTCTATCATTCCGTTAGCTCTGTGGTCTCCAGCTGGAGCTAGTATTAGTTTAATATTGTGATTGTTACAGAAAATTTCGAATTGACTGGATTTGAATGCTTGAGCTTGGTCGTATCTTATATTTCTAGGTATTCTGTGAAATTTTATGTATTTTTCTAAGTATTTTATTGCTGTGTCAGTGTTGCAGTTGTGGTACACTTTTGCGTGTGGGTATCTTGAGAATCTATCTACCGAAGCTTATATATACGAATCATTGTTTTGTTCGTCTAGTATGGGGCCGGCAAAATCCATTTGGTTTTCTTCGTTTGGTTCGTGTAGTGGTGGTAGATTTGCTAATTTTGATTTTGGGATTATTGGTTTTAAATTCTTACCTATTTTGATGCATGGTTGGCAATTATGCGTTAGAGTTACTATCTCCCTATGGATTCGTGGGAACCATATCATGTTTGCTAAGTGCATCATTCCTGATTGGCATGGGTGATTGCGGTGAATTGAGTTCATGATTAGTTTAAGTAGTTGTGTGGGTATATACAGTATCCCGTCATACAGTATGCAGCCAGCTGGTGTCGTGCTCAGATCTCGTTTGAGGGAGTGCCAGTATCTGCTAAAGTGTTTAAGAGAGTCCCAGTCTTTATCTTCTATGATTTGTAACAAATTTCTGCTATGTGGGTCGTTTCTTGTTGCTTCAGCGATGAAATTTTCTCCGAATACTCGATGCAGTTGTTTTAGGTAGTTGGGGGTGTTTTCGTAGTCTAGTTCTGGGATTGGGTTGAATTCCTCTTTTTCTTCTAGTGGTTGACGTCCTTGTCCGAGGTTTGATGTTTCGTCTGTCTGTGTGGCAATTGTATTTGTTTCCTGTGGGGTTGTCATCATTTGTATTTTCGTTTTGTTTGGTGCTCGATATCGTTTTTTGATTGGGACTTGAAATGTTTCTACTTGTGAGTTGTTTCTTGTTGTGACATGTATTTTGTTGCTAAGTAAAGGGCTAATTGAGTTGTAAGATCTACTGGATAAAGATTTTGATAAAGGATTTGTAATAGGAGGATTAGGGGATTTATATAAATGATTTCTGAAAATTTGATTTGGATTTGTATATTTTTGAGTTAATTTTGTATTGATTGAATTGTTTAACGTGTCAGGAGGCAACTGTTTTATAGCGCGTAAATGGCAAAAAGCGTTCTGTTTCTGTTTGCTTGGATTGGAATGAATTGTGACGTCATTTAGTTCACTCTGTTTTCTAGCGATCTGATTGGTTAGTTTTCTCTGCGTTGTCTGTAGTGTGTAATGTATTGCTTCTATGGTGTTTATTACGTGATTATCGTCAAAGTTTTCATCAATTGGTTGTATTATTGGATGGCGGCTTAAATAGTCCGCAAATCCCATGTTTTTCCCCGCGATGTGTTCGACTTTAAAGTGGAATGGTAGTAATCGGTCTACCCATCTGGTTAATCTACTTTGGTATGTTTTGTTACCTCTGTTATTTTTTAGGGCGGAGAGTAGTGCTTGGTGGTCCGTTTGGAGAGTGAAATGTGATCCGTATAGGTAGTACTTAAAGTGTTCGGGTGACCAAACTACGGCCAGTAGTTCTAGTTCGTTTATGCTATATCTTTGTTCGTTTTTGTTAAGAAATCTGCTGGCGTATGCTTTTGGTTGCCATATGTTTTTTTGTCTTTGTTCGAGGCAAGCGCCTAAGCCTTCTTTGCTGGCATCACATTTTACTCGGGTTTGACCGTTAATGTCGAAATGTTTTTGTTCGACGATAGTTTTAATGGCTTGTTTTATTTTGTTAAATGCACTGGTGTGTATTTCTTCCCATTCTAATTTTTTGGGTGTTTTATTTGTTGGTTTTGTTAATAGTGGTCTGAGCGGTGCGCTTAGTGCTGCTAGGTTTGGCAAGAATTTTACCAAGTGGTGTATGCTGCCCATAAATGATCTTAGTTGTTTTAACGTTTTAGGGTTCTCCAGTTGGATGATCGCGTCTGTTTTTCGTTTAGTTGGGGTAATGCCTTCCGAATTTATTTTGTATCCTAGCCATGTAGTTTCTGTTAGGCCAAATTCGCATTTGTGAAGGCTTATTGCTAGGTTTTCTTGGTCTAGTCTTTTTAATGCTTTGTCTATTTCGTTTTCATGTTTTTCTATTGTTCCTTTTGTTATTATTATTATGTCATCAAGGAATGCATTTGTTGAGTCTAATCCGTCTAGTGTTGTATGCATCATTTTCTGGAATGTTGCTGGTAGGTCTGTCAGGCCATAGAAGCCATTTAGGAATCTGTAAGTGCCCGTAGCGTTGCCGCCTAATATATTGAAATTGCAGTGTTTTTGTGTTTCGGGGTGTAGGGTGAGTTGGCTATAAACGTATTTGAGATCTATTTTGCTAAAGTGTAGTGTTCCCTCTGTTGTTTTGAGTTCAGAAATTTTCATAGCTATTTTGTCCATTAGGTGGTCTATGCTTTGCATTTGATATTTGTTTTTGTGTATTGCGTCGTTGAGTATTTTTGAGTCTAATGCGACTTTGATGGATTGATCTGATTTGACCGTTATTACTACTGGGCTTATGAAATATTCGTCTGAACATGATGTTGGTTTTTTAATTTGTTTGTCTTCGATTAATTTTTTAATTTCGTTTTCTACTTTTTCTACTAGGTGTAGTGGAATTCGTCTACCCTTGTGTTGTGTTGGGTTGATTTCGCTTTTGAATGTTGATTTTGCGACATGGTTTTGTGATCTACCTAGTCTTGTGCATAGGTGTGGATACTTTTGGAATATGCATTTGGATATTCTTAATTGGGTGTTTGTTATGTTGAGTAAATTTCTCTCACCTTCTTTTTGCTGTGTTCCCCTTGTGAGGTGGAGGCCTAGTTTGTCCATGATGTCTCTTCCCATAATATTTATTGTATTGGTGTCTATCAGTAGGATTGTGCAGTTTTTGCAGTTGATGTTCTTGACGTTATGTCCACGTGGATTGTGCACAGTATGTTGATTTTGATGTTATTGAAACATCTGAATTCGCCCAGGGATTTATCCGGATGTTGGATTTTTGTCTTGTTATCTACTAGTAGGTTTTTTGCCGTCTGGATGTTCATGGAACTCCTGGGGATTCCTGTATCAGCTAACCAATAGGTTTGTTTTTTGTTGGTGTTTGTTTTCAGCCAAAATTCCCTTCTTCTAGTCTTGTTAATGTCGCTGAGTTTTCCATTTGTAAATTTAACTGAGTGGATGAAGTTTGTTGTGTTTTGCCAGTCATCCATCATTTCCCGAATGTAGCAAGTTGATTCCGGGTCGATTGTTTCTTCTGTTGAATTGTGTGTATCCTCCTGTTCTTCTTCATTTATGTTTCTCATTTTCTGTGATGTTTTTCTTTGAACCAATTGGTTATTCTTTTGTTGTTGTTGGTAGCCGGAATATGTTTGTTGTCCGGGGTAATTTTGTTGTCTGCGTTGCTGTGGGTTGTATTGTGAACGTGGTGGCATCTCTGACTTGCACTGTTTTGCGGAGTGCCCTATTTTCTTGCATATTCTGCAGATTTCGTTCTTTGCGGGGCAAACGTTTAAGTGGCCAGGGAGAAATTTGTTGCCACAGCGTCGGTCGGCAGTCTTGAATTTGTCCTGATTGTGGAGTTGGGAGAATTGGGACCCTGTTCTGGTGTTTTATGTACTGGATTTTTTCGAACCATGGGTTTGCTTGTAGTGTATTTGTGTTAGTGTTTCTCATTTTCTGTTGGCTTTCTTGTCCTCTTTCTCGTGCTAGTGCATATTGTAGTGTCTCTGATGGTGTTCGTTCCTCTGATAATAAATCCATTTGGATTTGCTGGTTGTTCATTCCTTGTATGAAGATGATCTTGACAAGGCTTTCCTCTAAGTGGTCCCAATTGCAGACTGATGCGTGTTTTTTGATTCGTGAGTGGAATACTTCTAATGATTCGCCTTCTTTTTGTCGGCATCGGAAGAATTGATATCTGTCAAATGTTTCATTCCTTGTTTGTATGAATGCTTCTCTGAGTTGTTCTACTAGTGCGTCCGTGGTGCATTTTTGTATGTCTGTGTGTGGGAATCTTTGGTGGAAAATGTTTGTTGCTTTTGCTCCTAGTGAGAGATATATGTGGCTATTTGTTTTGTTATCTGCTTCTTCCCATGGTATGTTATCTACTTGCGGTCCCTTGTCTTCTATGTTTTTGCAGGTGTTTTGCCAATCGGTGCGTCTTATGACATTTCTTTGTTCTCTTTGCCTTCTTTCGGCGGTTGTTTCATCAGATAGTGCTGGTTCGTAGTGTGGCTCTGTTGGGTAATCAAGTTCTTCATTTTCCGGTCTGGGTTGGAGTAGCTTGTCAACTTGTATATTTTCTTTTACCATAATTGCTAGTTTTACTGTAGCTAGCCATTTTTCCCATTCTATTTCGGGCTGGTGACCTTTATCCGAAAAGAAGTTTACTCCTAATGGAGAACGAGCCATAGTTGACTGCGCCATGTTGTATGCGAATTGCTTATTGATGAAAAGAGCAAGATTGAATCTTGAATTTCAACGACTATTCTCTGAACGCGTTAAGGCAAAACTGCAACGATGTGCTTTTGCACTTGTTGGTCAAGACACAGTACCAGTTGTACTGTGCGGTTAACAGTTTAACATAAATGTCAATCAAATTCATCACTCTATGTACAATGCGTTGTCACCAAATTGGTTAGGTGTTAACATGTAGAGAAGTAAGTACAATAACACATGAGTTTATTCTCCGGATGGAGATTATACAATAAGATAAATATGTATACAGTTTAAGAGTGTTTATATTAATACTTGGTATACTTGGTTGCGTTTTGTGGATTCCTCTACCACAATAATAATAATAATAATAATAATATTAATAATAACAAAAATAATAATAATAATAATAATAATAATAATAGTAATAATAATAATAATAATAATAATAATAATAATAATAATAATAATAATAATGATAATAATGGTAATAATAATAATAATAATAATAATAATAATAAAAACAAAAAAAATAATAAAAATAATAGAAATAATAATGATAATAATAATAATAATAATATTAATAATAATAATAATAATAAAAGTAATAACAATAATAATAATAATAGTAATAATAATTGTGGTACATGGGTTACCATTTAACCATAAAACAAATTATTTTTTGATGCGGTGAATTAATACAGTCATATGCAGTATGTATTTTATCTCATTTGTTACCTCTGCAATCCCCCATGCGATTGTTCAACCTCTAAAAAGTAACAGGTACTTACGCACTGATAGACTGGCAGTGAAAAGATCAAGTGCAGTCTGCCTACAACAGAAGCGAATTGAAGTTGTGCGTTAACAATCTCTTGACCTAGTACTTAAGCTAGAACACGTGAAGGATCTGAGTACCACATGGCGCAGTCAACGGAAAAAGGAAGGACCATATGAGGACTGGAACCATTTTTGGGATCGACCCAGCTCCAACCCCCCATTCCATGGGAGAAGTGGAGAAGTCAACTCAAAATGGCCCTCGTTTCAAAGACAAATATAGAACTCGACGAACTCCTAAGAGAGAAACCAACCACAATCATCTACCCCCCGGAACCAGTGGAAGAACAACCTGTTAACAACCCGACTCAGACAATGGAAAGGGAACGACTCACAAGATACAGTCAGGCAGTAGCCAAATGGAAGAACGAGTGTAACCTAATTGATAGGATAGGGGTGTTATGCGGAGACAAACCATGGGATGTCGCAGACAGAAAGGCAAAATCAATGGTCTACCTAACCATTGGAATCGAGGGACGCCGGATGCACACCCGAAAGTACCCCCACACAAACGTCGAGAACATCACAACACTACAACTGTGGGAAGAATTGGAGTTGACATTTATACGGCCACGAAATGTGACGTTTGACCGATATCTACTGCTAACCAGACGTCAGCAAAAAGGAGAATCCATGGAGCAATTCCACTCTGCCCTAAGGTCCCTGGCAGAATTTTGTCAACTTGGAGCATTAGAAGACGACCTGTTAAGAGACATCTTCACAGCCAATATGACCGACCCGGAAATACAGAAAGAACTCCTGAAGGTAACACTCGACCCAGAGAAGGTACTGGAATTAGCCATTAGTATTGAATTAGGCGCACGAATCCAATTAGCTATACAGGCAAAACACACGTCGGACCCATCCATGGTGTCCATTGTAGTACGATCGGAGCCCGTATTAGCAATCTCAAGCTCAACATACCGCGGAAACTTCAGAGGCAATTACAGCCAGCCCTGAGGCACATTCACACAGCCCAGAGGCAGCAAAAACAACAACAACAACAACAACAACAACCAGTCAATCAGACAACAAGTACAACACAACTGCAGAAACTGTGGACAACCCTGGACACAAGATCATAGAGCCAAATGTCAAGCATACGGACAAATGTGCCGAAGATGCAATAAGCCCTACCACCTAGCCAAAGTATGCTGATCAAATTTGACACGTAACAACAACAGGAACAGCAACGAAATAGAAGAACGCAACGAGCCACCATACGAGGACAACATAAACATGGTCTCCCTAAATGACGAAATAGAAAGCATAACACACGACTCCGAGGAAGATTACAGTGTGAACCTCGTTTCCCCGACAGACGGATCAGCAACCCCAACCAAACTCAATGTGAAATTCGGCAATACGAAATACTGGGTCATGGTGGACTCGGGTAGCTCACAGAGCTTAATCACAGAGAGGATGGCCCGCGAGATAAAGGTGCGGGACAAAAACAGTTGGTGGAATCGTAAGACGAATCCAGTTAACCTGAGAAGCTTCACTAACACCCCAATCAAGAACAGAGGCACCCTATACTGCGACGTCGAATGCAATGAATGGAAGGCTGGAAGAGCCGACCTTATCGTGGCACCCAACAACCATAGAGCACTGATCGGCCGAGACCTCTTAAAAAGGACTAGGGATACAAGTCAACCAACAAACATCCCCAACTTAAGAAATAGCAAAACAATTCCCCGGTCTAATAAAACAAATAGGACGATCAGTCAATCACACAGTCAAATCCAAATTTAAAACAAACTTTACACCGGTACATCAACGAGGCCGAAGAGTACCAATTCACCTACAAAAACCAGTCGAAGAAGAACTCAAAAAATTACAAGACAACGGAAACATAATAAAACTGGACAAATTTAGCGACAATAACTTCATATCCCCAATAGTAAATACAGTCAAAAGAGACAAAACAATAAAACTAGCCATGGACTCCAAAATAACAAACAAGGCAATTCACAAAAACAAATACCAGATGCAAAATATTGATTGCCTGATGGACAACATCGCCCACTCCATCTCGGAATCGTCGCACGAAGTTGAAGTACTTTTCTCAACAATCGATTTACGCTACGCGTACAGCCAACTACCGCTAGATGAAGCAACAGCAAAACATTGCAATTTCAATATAGTAGGCGGCCAAGCCACCGGAACGTACCGATTTATTACAGGTTTTTGCGGCCTAACAGACATGCCGGCACAATTCCAAAAAGCAATAGACAATACACTAAAAGGCCTCACAGACACATATACTTTCTTAGATGACATAATCATAGTCTCCGGCGGAGGAATAAAAAACCACAAAGAAAAAGTTTTCAAATGCTTACAAAAACTAGACAAAAAAAAACCTAAGCATAAACTTAGAAAAATGTTATTTAGCTAAAAACGAAATCGAATGGCTCGGATTCGAAATTAATCAAAACGGTATAAAACCACTCATTAGCAAAACAGAGGCCATCCAAAACCTAAAAGCCCCGAACACATGCAAACAATTAAAATCATTCCTCAGAAGCGTACACCATTTAACGAAGTTCGTCCCTAACCTAGCCAGCCAGTGCAGAGTTTTTAGAGACCTCCTGAAAAAAGACAATAATTACCACTGGGAACCAAAACATCAAATAGCATTCGAACACATAAAACTCCACATAAAAAACATAACAGAAAATGCGCACTACGATTCCACAAGACAAACAAGAGTCAGAACGGATGCATCAAGATCTGGACTCGAAGCCGTCTTAGAGCAGGAATCAAACAAAGGGTGGGAGACAATTGCGTACGCTTCACGCTTCCTAAATAATGCCGAAGAAATATATAGTATAAACGAATTAGAACTTTTAGGGGTAGTCTGGGCACTCGAACATTTTATGCACTATCTTTACGGTCAATACTTTACCGTACAAACAGATCATAGAGCTCTACTATCCATATTAAAAGACAAATCTACAAAAGCACATCAAAGGAGATTAACACGTTGGTGCGATAGATTAATCCCCTTCCACTTTCAAATCGAACATATACCAGGATCAAAGATGGGATTAACAGATTATATATCGAGGAACCCCCATAACAAGGCAAAGCCAATAAGTCGCTATGATGAAGACTTTGTGATCGCACCAATAGACGCAATCATACAGACCATTAATGCAATTAAGCAAAGGGGAAGACCACGAAAACTAGACAATTTGGAATCGCTCGACGATTCCAAAGCACTAACGAAAAGCCGGAAATCAAACGACCAAGAGGCCGCCCACGAAAATTACCCTTGCAATCGCAGGACGATTCCAAAATCAAAGTGCATAGAGCACAAAGTCACAAGACAAAACCACAAGCGGTGCAAAAAATGCACAATTACAGCCTACGTAGAAAGCAAGAATTACCAAATACGGAAAACCACGAGACAATAGACGCAGCAAATTTAACAAAAGTCGAACAGCAAACCATTGCAAAAGCGCATTTGCCAAATAACTCTGCTACAGAACAGTCATTGTTAAATTCCAAACATAATTTCGAAATGAGTAATCAACAACCCTCAAGCCAACAAATGCCACCTACATCACCCGCAAAGAGCCCGATATCATTTTCCACCTACCTCAGCCCAGAACAAGACGCCCGGCCCACAAAAGCAGACACGACACCCAACTCGACAAAGCAATACGCGACGTACTCAGTTCAACACTAATCGCGGCAATGACAAACAGAGACTCAGTTCTACGCGAAATAAGAGATTGTATAATACAAGGGGACGAACTGAGATGCAAGGCCGTAAGCAGACAAATCCACACACACTGGAAACAACTAAGTGTGAACGACGGGTGCATCCTCCTGGACAATCGGCTAACAATCCCCAACGCAATGAAAGACGCGATAATAGATGTACTGCACGCAACGCATCCGGGCGCGTGGTGAATGACCGAATTAGCAACCAGACTATGGTGGCCGTTCATAAATAGAGATCTCATCAACAAGTCAAAAACGTGCCGCCCGTGCACGAATTTGGTAAGAACCTTAAAAGCATAATACCAAAAACCAAGTGGTCACCACTAGAACCATGCGTCGAACCAAATGAGGAAGTACAGACAGACTTTGGCGGCCCAATAATAGATGGCCAAGGAAGAGAATTATACTTCCTTGCGTGCATCGATAGATTTTCTAAGTTCCCTACATTTAAACTATGCAACAATGCGAATGCCCCAAACATAGAACATTTCCTAACTAAATACATTGCTATTCATGGGGTACCCAGATACCTACGAATGGACCAGGCTAGATGCCAAACAGGAAACGTACTGAAAGAATTCTGTAATAGGAATAATTTCAAAATAATATTCGCACTAGCGAACGACCATAGATCTATAGGACTCGTGGAAAGGCTGATACAAACAGTAAAACGTCGATTAGGTTGCATCAAACTAGATACAACTCAA
>NW_027453068.1:0-26621 GCF_964194025.1 Convolutriloba macropyga
CCTTGAACTTAGAGATGTCAGGGGGGGGGGGGTTAGGGCGAGGGGGGTGTTTCATAACAGCACTCCCAGATTCTATATTGTTCGAGGCAGCAAAAATACAGCCAATTTCTAGGCTCTATTATTCAGCAAATTCTGCCCATTGAGCGTCGGCCGAATGGAATTAAACAATGAGTAATTGGGTAATCCAAAGAGATTGATTTTTTTCGATCTTGATTGCCAAATAGAGCAAATATGGAAAATGTTAAGCCTGAAATGCGCAAAAGTACCCTCAATTATATTGGAAATTTGGAGATTTCTTACCCCCCCCCCCCCCCAAGCTTAGTTGTCAAAAAGTACAGCCCCCACCATCATGATAGCATACCATCAGGGGGCTATAATTTTATGGGAGGGGGGGTTCGGGGTGGGGGGCTATGATGGTAATGACCCGGAAATTTAATACATACCTAAATTGGTTACTTCAGCAGCTTCGCAGATATAAATTGGGCTTTTATTGCCCGGGAATTGACCAAAAGCAAATAAGTGAACAAAAGCTATCAGGTCAAAAATTATTCCCGGTATGAATTATTGTAAACTGTTTTGATTTATTGTCTTCCAAAAATTTACAATGGATAAAGTTTTGAGGAAAAATAGATTAGATTCTGGGGTGAATAAATTTTTGCAAGACCAACCCCCTGAAATAACAAATAACGGGTCCTATACAAATATTTCGATAGGCAACACAGGGGTAGGTATCATTTATTTGCTCAACTGAAAAAAGGCTGTCCGTTTTTTACAACTCATTTGCAAAAAATACCCTAAAGATATAGGGTGATAGGGACACGTGAATGAATACACAAAAGGCGTGAAGTTATAACTTTTCACGTCTGTATAAGTATAACAAAAATTTAGCTGCAAGGGTTTAACTTTTTGACTAATACTGCCGCTATTTCTCGTATTCTTTCAAGGAACCCGGGGAGGAAATAGGCCAAAGGGGGAAAATTACAGCCTACACTAAAATACCTAATTGTTTTCCTTCAGCGGCAGCCCGAAAAATTCTTTGAAGGAAATTGGGCTTTGTAATAATGGGCAAGTACGTGTGCGGGCGGTTGGCTGGTTGTTACTCATAACTAACTAGGCCGTGATGTGGTGCGGTGAACTTCAGGAAAATAAGATGAGTTGAAAGCCGGGATTGATGAGAGGGGTAAGGTTGGGTGCGGGGGGGGGGGGATCGGAGGAAAAAAGACGAAATGCGGCGAGGGGAGAGGGGGTTGTAGACTGTGTGAAATAGACATTTCGAGGCCAATTAAAAATCAGTTGACACTTTTTTCGATACTAAAAATGGGAACGCAATAAAGCGTATAATGGTAACTAATGAGGTAGAGATATATATCCCGATTTCCAGTCTGCTGTTATCTGATAACTATAATTGCAACTTGATTGCCGTGTACATGTAACGATCATATGATTATTACTATTTTAAATGTTCAGGAACTTAGAGACAATTCATGTCATTTTTGTGGCTAGACAGACGTGAGCCAATTCTGGTTTTGCAATAACTAGATTTCAATGTATAAAAAAGTTGAACGAATTTTTAATCTCTCAAAATAGGCGTATACGTTTGAAAAATAACATATCAAAAATCAAAAATTTCTTATATATGTTTAGATGAAAAAACAAGTTCACTATTGTAGTTAGTTTGATGAGTTGCTCGTATGAGCAAAATACTGTTAATGATTGCTCGTATGATTCGTATTATTTGTTGCTTTAAGTATTTTTTTCCGGGTTGCTCATGATTCAAAACTCTTAATAGTCATGCAGTCCCGGTGAAACGAAATTTGATACACCTTGCCATGTCATGCAAGTTCTAGACAACTATTGCAAAACTTGAAACATCTTAGCAAAACTTCATAAGCAATCATTTCTTAGATCACATTTCAAAGACATGACAAAAAATTATCTTGGCAAAACTTGCTAAGATCTTGATCATTCTTAGCACAATAGAAAACAGTTTTAGAAGGAATTGTGCTTGCTATATAAAAAAACATTTTTCGAGTCAAATTTACTGTTCAAAATTGAAGCAAATTGGATCAGCACTAATTTTAGAATCTCATTTTGTAGAAAGTGTTAAGAGGTTCAAAGCGCTATGAACAGAAAAAACTACTAAAAAACTAGCAAAACTGGTTTTAAAAAGTTATGATTAGCAAAAATTTTTTCAAATTGCGATTTGGGGCAAATTGGATAAACAAAAAATTTGTAAATTCTTTTTGAATAAGCTGATTCAAAGCGAAATGAACCAAGGAAAAACTAGTAGAAAATTAACAGAAAACTAGTGGAAACAGTTTAGAAAAAAATCCTTCTTTGTTGTTTTTTGTTGTCCGAGCTGTACCAAGTGTTTGAATTGTGATCTATTAACCAATTCGGTGGGAATAAAAACATTGCGAGAAAATTTTTTAGAATTCCAAAATAAATTTGTTTTTGAAAACTCCTTTTTGGGTGTTAAGTGCACTGTAATTGCTACAATAATTTAGTTGATCCCAACTCAACAAGTTCATACATACCTTGATGTTTTCTTGCCATGTAACATGGCAAGATCTTGGCAAGATTTACCATCCTTTATCATGTTTCTTATTAGTTCTCTGTGATTTGTTAGTAGTCCTACAAGGATCTTATATGATTTCTTGGTAGCCATACAACCACATATGTGATTTATTGGTAGTCATACAACCATAATATATGGTTTCTTAGTAGTTGTACAAAGATCCTATATTTTTCCTTAGTACTCATGTCTGACTACTAAGAAGTGGCGAACCGGGTAACCTTTTTGTTTTAATTTTAATATATTTCATTTTTTAGTTTTAAAAGTTTCAGATTTTAGTACAAAATAATTGTTCCACGGTTGCGCAGAAATTAGTCCAAAAAGTATAGAAAAACGTATTGATAAGGCCTATAAAATCCCGAGAGAAAACCTATCCGAGAGAAAGTTCAAAAAGGACCACGAGAATGCCAAATGAAAACGGGAAAATATCTAAGCCTGTGTTTACCAAGATTATATTTCTTCTACCACAATCAATATCTGAAAACGCTCAAACAAAGTTGTTTTTGGGGATGAAACATAATAAAATTGGATTTAGAAAGTTTTTCTTGGCAAACTTTTTCCCTATTCAAGACAAAATGATTAAATTTTAGTTTGTCGATTCGTCACATGCAACACTGGCAGGTTTTTCAGGAATAATCTTGAATTTTAGAATGAAGATTAAAGTCATAAAAACACTTTTGAACCAGTTTCAGTCCCCCTTTTCTTTCAAACACCATTAAGTGTAGCATTGTGTTCTGCTTTATTGCTTGCTTGTCTTAGCCTTTTTCTCCTCTTCCAGTGATCTGCTCTCCTAAATTCTCCCTCTATTAAGTTAAATCACGTACAACAATTTAATAGCAAAGACAGCACCATCATTGTTGTAAACAATACTTACTAAACAGTGATGTCTGTTGGAACAAATTATGTTGATGATCAAATGGGCTTAACTCATGGGAGAAAAAAGGCTAAGACAAGCAAGCAATAAAGCAGAACACAATGCTACACTTATTGCTATACTTAAGATTGAACAACTTTAGTATCAATGAGCGTAAACATTTACCCCCAGGAGAGAAAATGGAAACAAAAACTGTGGAAGATCAAATTGGTAAGATTTTTGAAATTATGGTAAAATTTTTGGTTGGGTATCCGAATACAACTGGATTTAACTCAACATTACTCTGGAAATGATCGAAATACGAGCAGTATTTACAAAGACTTAAAAAAGTTACTATAGAAATGTCGGAAGAGAAACATGATACAATAGTTTTGTGAGCAGAACAACAACAGTCAGAAGTTCGTCAATGAGGTGGAATTGTCAATAAGAGACGATGTTGATTCTTTAAAAGGTGTTGACCATTTTGAGTTCTCAAGTACCATGTAACAGCAGGTTCTTTTGTTTTGTTACTTTTAAGGGATCTATTCTGTCCCCCCCCCCCCCCCCAGTTTTTATGACCCCCAGTTACAAATTATATGTTGTTATATAGCACGTTACTATCTAAGAAAATAGCACGTGCGCCAGGGGGTCATAAAAAATTTATGCTCACTAAATTGAGGGGGGGGGGCAAAACAGAATAGACCCTTTTAAGTTTAAGCGTAGGAGGTCACAGCATTTTTGCAATATTTGATATGACTTTGCTGAAAATCACAATAAGGAGTCAAACTTGAAAAAATTATGTAGGCGGTATCTATGTGTAAATTATTATCTATCAGTCCAGGTTAAACACAAACGCAATCCAGATGAGATAAGGTTTACGCTTAGAATGTTCAAATGCCGGTAAATTCTTAGGTTGATAGCGAGAAGTTTTATCCACGAAGCAGTCAAAAGAACAAGGTCTTGCATTTTCAAGGTCAAAATAGAAGGGCAGATAGAATTAAAAATTATCATCCAACATCTCTCTTGCAAATAAAGTTAAATTAAAAGCACTATATGACTGGCATCAAAATGAACTTCTTTGCCAGTGACCCAACCGCAAAAAAAGTTTAAATTTGAATTCAAGCTAATTCACGAGCAACTGAAAATTTTCAACAATTTCAAAACCTCCGGCGTTTCGAAAGCGTTTTCTCAGCACCTGTTAAATTTGTTTTTGTGCATCAGTTTTAGTTGCATCACCCGACCAACCCCATCCTGCACTCCGAGCCAACACAAAATTCGTAAATTTAGATAGTTGGCAAATTTTCTTTTTTTTTCTTACAAGCTTGATATAGTGCTTCAATCACTGTTTAATCAAAAATATAGGCTAGATGGACCCCATTGCAGTAAGTGGTACAGTAAGGCAACTAATGAAAAAGCCTGTAAGGCAACCAAATTTGATGCATGACCAAGACATGCCGGATAATTTCCAATTGGGAGTTGTAGTCAGTGACTGTCCAGAACAACTAACTCGGTGAGAAAAACTAACTCGGGTCGAGGTGTCACCACCATTCAACGCAAAATTATGTTAGATAAGCGGTGAATGTGGGAAAATATGCAAGACAAGCGGGTATTGCGGCCAAAATACATAAGTCAGGCGGTGAATGCGGCGAAAAAAAAACTTTATCGCCTGGTAGCGGTGAAACTACATAAATTCACCGCGTTTAAAAAAGTGTCCAAATTGTGTGAGATAAATGGTGAATGCGGTGAAATTGCGAAATATCACTACTTAACTTAGTGGTTAAATTACATAATTTCACCGCTCAGAAAAAAAGGTTCAAATTGTGTGAGATCAGCAGTGAATGCGTTGAAATAACATAAATTCAGCGCTTAACTAGGTGATGAAATAACATCAATTCACCGCTTAGAAAACGCTTCTAATTGTTTTTTGGTCTAACGAAATTAAGATGCTTTTATTAAAAGACGCATAGAAAATTTACCCACGAATAATCAAGCACCATATTGGAACTTTTTTAAACGGTGAAGTTATGTAGTTTCACCACTAGAGTAAGCGGTGAATTTACAAAAATCCGCTGAAATTTTTTACCGCTGGAATTTGTAAATTCACTGGTATTCTTACAAAAATTTAACGCGCATGTTCTACAGAAAGTAGAGTATTTGATTTAAATTCAAAACAAATATTCTAGAATTTAGTGAGAGGTTGGCGCGGTGGAAGGAGAAGTGGCTGAAAGGTAGGGAGTGAGAGGTTTGAATCCGTGTAAGTCTGGTAATTTGTAGTCAGCAGTGAAATGTGGAGATTTTTTGTAAGTTCACTGCTTAATCTAGCGGTGAAATTACATAATTTCAACGCATTTCATTGCAAATATATATACAAAATTTGCGGTGAAAAAAACTTTTCAATGCTTATCTTACATATTTTTCCGATTTTTCTTCGACCCCGGACGAGATGTTTTCAATGGCCCGATATCAACGGAATTTTCCGAACGAATTGCTACAACGCATTTTTTGCTCTTAAACAATCTCATTTGTTGACTACTGCTAACGACAAAGCGCTGGCCTGGAAAGAATTACCAACATTTTTCATTAATTTTACCAAAATAAGCTATACAGTTTTTTACAACTCAATTTGAATCTGCTGTTCATGGTGTGTGATGCACTCCGAACATTTTTCTCTTTGACATTCATGGCTAGCCATGGTTACTTGAAATCAAAAAGTTTTTGACGTTTTTTGACGGTCTCGTTGACGGATGGCTGCATGTATGCAGCAAATTAACCAAACTGAAAAAAACTTCAAAAATGTTGCAGCTCAGAGAAACTGGTGGGGATCTGGAAGTAAAACGAAGCTCAACCAATGCTTTTGAGTTTTCATGTGCAGCAATTTCAACATTCAATAGAAACAACCAAACAGACGAATTGAAACCCTCAATGGTTAATAAAATCGGAGTTTTCTGAACGATCGTCAAAGCAATCTGGCAATTTTTGTCAACGATGAGAGCTCCAAAGCTTGTATTTTGTTTCTGAATAGCACTCTAACAGAAAGAACAAGCACTCGAAGTTACAGAACTTTTCCGTGAAAGTTAAGGAGAAACGCTATATCAAAATTTTGAATCATTCACTAACGACATTGTTTGGGCTCAATCCAAGTTGTTATAGGTATTTCTGGTTAAGACGCAATGTTTGCAAATGAGCACATAAGGGCCGCATACGTGGTTTCATTGAAAGCAAAATGCGAATTTATTATTTAAAGACAGAACTCGAAGCTCCACTGAAAAAATTTTTTGAAAGCCTCAACCAGTGTCAGGCGCTTATTTGTCAGCATTACCGATCTAACTTTGCGTCTCCAATCGAATAAGCTTAAAGTCTACGCCAAGTGCCGGCTTAGCATTTAAGGATATGACAAAAACAGAAAATGCCATTTTTGCAAACCTGGCACGCTATTGTGATCACGCTATTGTCTGCCAGGTAAATATTATGCTAATTCAAGGCATGATAGCAAGCCAAATTGACAGCAGATTGGGAAAAATAACTTATTTATTTTAGGGATATTTAAAACCTATTGTGGACATCTGGTAATCAAGCGTCTGTAGAATAAACTGTGAATTCTCAAAAAAAAATTTTTAGAGCATCTTAGATGTTAGGTTACGCTGGTCGCCTCAAAAAATTGTGACATTATTGGAATTGATTTTCGCTTCTCTCCATCAGCATTTTGGAGGTTGAAATGATGAGTGGTCTATCATGTACTTTCAAAAGAGCCGTAAAACGTATGTCATTGTAAGCTGACGTCCTAATTTATTAACCTCAGAAATGCTCAATAGTTTTCATACTTTTTAACCGATTGGCTCAGTCCTTTTCTGTGGTAATGATTTACTGTTCAGCTTTCTGGCGACTGATTAGTGCTTCCTATCAGAGTACCACGTGCGCAATTAGCACTCAATTGAGAGAAATTACTGGCCCGAAAAAAGAGGAGTGACTTTCAAATTTAAGAGCCCGGACCTTGCTCGCAGTGAGTTTCAGCGCTGTACCATCGACTTTCAATTGTAACCAGTACTGTACCAGACAAATAGCAGTATAAATACTTTTGCCAATCTGCCCAGAGTCGATTAAGAAACGTCCCAGTCTGCCCTTCTTCTTCACAGTCTCATTTACATTCTTGGTCAACATTGCACAGAATGTTTCACATTTCTCTCATTATCAGACTGTACATACAAAGAACATAGCAAATTTTGAAAATTTTGAATAACTGACATCATGCTTAAAACTTTTAATATGGCGATACCCTCAAAAGCTATTCTAGCTCCAATTATACCCTATATTGGTGCATTTACATCTTTGCAGTGGAGTCGGAGGCGGAGGCGGAGGTCGGAGGCGAAGGTCGGTGGAAGAGGTCCGTGGCGGAGGTCGGAGATCGTAGGCGGAGGTCGGAGGCGGAGGTCGGAAGCGGAGGTCGGAGGCGGATGTCGATGTGCGAGTCAGAAAGTTGTGGTGTAGTAGTGCTTGTGGTGGCGGTCGGAGGCGGAGGCGGAGGCGGAAGTGGATGTCGAAGTGCGAGTCAGAAAGTTGTGGTGTAGTAGTGCTTGTGGCGGCGGTCGGAGGCGGAGGCGGAAGCGGAGGCTGAGGTCGATTTGCGATTCAGAAAGTTGTGGTTTAGTAGTGCTGGTGGCGGTGGTCGGAGGCGGAGGCGGAAGCGGAGGCGGAAGCGGAGGCGGAGGCGGATGTCGATGTGCGAGTCAGAATGAAAAAAATCAAAATTAATTGTGGTATAGTAGTAGAAGTAGTAGTGCAAGCATCGGGCTTCGCCCGTGGGGTGTCAATCCCAGTGTTTATCAGTCTGTTTCCGTTTATGTTTTTCCAGTGTCTGAATAGTAGACTCAACGGTCTTCATATGTTGTGTAATTCAGATTTGATTATTGCTTTGTTTCTCTTCTCTTGTTTACTTTTCTTCACTTGTTTACAATGGCCAACAATGACATAGTGTTTGAATTTGAATTTGAACAGTCGATCACTAAAACAGAGGAAACATTAATACTTGGAATCATTCACCCTGAAATTGATTTGTGTCATGGTACTGTAAGCATAAGAACGGTGAAGCCAGTGAAAAAAGTTAACAGAAAGAGAAGGGCGTTGAGTACGAGAGGTTCACTGTCAAAGAAGAAGGTCTTCCTCTGCAAATACTCTGACTATCAATCAAATGCGAAGTATATGACTGACCGCCACGTGGCGGGGATACATGAAAAGACCGTGGAGCCACAAGTTTGTAGTTTTTGTCGGTTCAGTAGTGTGTACTCGTTTAACATGAAACGCCATATAATGAGATCACATCCGAACAGAGAACCATCAATGTCGGATTCGTCCAGTTGCAACTTGAGTAGATCAAAGAGGAACAGCAGAGTATTTGATTTGTGGGAGTCGTCGTGTTTGTCAAATTAGTCTTTATTGTTTATAGTTTGTCTGTTACCTTGTTTTAGTGTTTGTTTTTTGTTACTTCCTACTTTGTTTTACTTTACTTTGTGTTACTTTCTTACTAAAACTTTTTGTGTTTATTTAAGCGAGCTTATTTACTGTTTTGTATAGTTACTGATTTGAACAAGTAATCGAAATTGGTATATTCTCAGTTGGTGTAATCTCAGTTCAGTTCTCTAATGTTAATCAATACAGTTTGTTCTACCAAATTATACCTGTTCTATTACTTTCATCAATCAATAAGATGTTGCTTGCCGACCGCCAAGTGGCGCTTTTCAGGATCGGATTTCACTTACCAAAATGACTCCTCATTTGCTCTCAATTTACTATTAGTTGTGTTGATCTCATCGCTCTCAATTTACTCTTAGTTGTGTTGATCTCTTCGCTCTCAATTTACTCTTAGTTGTGTTGATCTCATCGCTCTCTATTTACTCTTAGTTGTGTTGATCTCATCACCCAAATTCTAAGTTCCGTTGCCAATTGTACCATGACGATGTCATTTGAATTGTACTAATTCATAAAAACGATGTCCTCCATCGTGACATTCAGCCTGCCAACCTAGTTCATCGTTCGAAATTGATGGTTTACATACTCTACCTCAGTTGTTTCATGCCCTACATTGCTTGTTGCTCTGCAGTTGCAGATGCCCTCTCATTCGCAGTAACATACTACTACGCACCCAATGTTGAATTCGATGCATGATGAACTCCTCGTTGTTTCATTTAGAGGGTTATAATAGAAGACTGTCAAAACGTTGCATGGTATTGTGGTATTGTGAAATTACATGGTATTGTGATATTAGAAGTGTTGAAATGAATTACATGGTAATGTGAAATTAGAAGTGTTGAAATGAATTTAATATAGTGAAGGCTATTTTGTTATTAGCTGTTTGACTAATTGTCATCCATTTTTTGCAAACTAATTCAATTAGTTTCTTCTGTTTTGTCGCATCTGAGTTTATCGCATGCATCTAATTAATTTCAATTGCGGTCCTTTGAATTGCGGCTCCTTGAATTGCGGCTCTTCCGACCTCCGTCTCCGACCTCTAAACTCTTCTCCCGACATCAATATCCAGCAGGATGACTGGTGTGATTGAAGTTTATGTAGGTTCAATAACGTGAACAAAATGTTGCAGAGATTATTAAGAGATCTCGATGGACGTCTAAGGGGGGAGAGGGTTCGATGGACGTGTAAGGGGGAGGGTCGATAGACATGAAGGGGAGGGGGTCGATGGACGTCTATGGGGGGCGATGTATTGGGATTGAATTAGCTGTGTGATAACTGAATATCAAGAGGAAGTTTGAGAAAACAATATTCCCAAATTTATGTTGTTCAAATGGATAAATGTTTTAAAAATTTTTCAGATCTTGTAATTGCTTGAAAACGCTATGTCTCAACCTCCAAGAAAAGTTGTTATTGCGCAGGAGCCCTATCAAAACAATGATCAAAACGAAGGATATCATGATGCTCGATCTGTTGCTGTTGCAACTGTACCATCGGATGTTAGTTATTGAAACGTACCACGTGCTCTCTTTAGGTTATCACAAATTATAAAATATTGGCTGTGTGCCTAGAGAAATAGTGCTTTACAAAGATAGCGTAGCATCGCTGTGCGGCTATGTTAAAAACCTTTGACGGATTTTTCAAAAGAAAACTCGATTTGATTTAGTGGTCAAGTTTAACGCCGCTTAAAAGTGGGAGGATTACAAAATGGAACTAAAGCCAATTGCAATTTGAACTTGTAAACCTCAAGCTGGACGTTGCTCTAAGAGTAAATCAGTACTGAAGCATTACTGAATAAATCAGTACTGAAGCATTATCAGACAAAAATACAGCATATAACCTTCTGTATTTTTGTCTGACCTTCATAATGTTCAAGTTAGGGTGCCGTGAATACTATAGCCGAAAGGAAAATTTTTGCGGAAAATGAGATATTAACCAATCAGAATTGAGAACGCGCAAATGTTATTCCGAGAATAAAAAAATCGGTCGCGATATTTAGTTCGGTTGTGGTAGATTATCATTAATTCTTTTCAATATTTCTTGCCCCTGTTATCTTGTCCTATTAAACAATAAAATCCAAAATCTCACCACTTCTTTGTGATTGGTTCAGAAATTTTGCACTCATCGCACTTAAGGCGATTTGATTGTATAAAACTTCTCAGGTGAAATATTGAATCAATTTTCAGCACTATTACAAACAGCATAGTATTACGTCGGCATAGTTGTACTTCACCTTTCGTGAACAAAGGAGTTAGATAATTTCGCGTCCCATCTATGTTTCTCGTACCAAAATTATCTCATGCAATTAGTTCTTCCAGTTTTCATTCTTTTGACTTTTTCGGCTAATATTCCGGAAACCTCAAGTCAGTTTTGAGTATTCACAGAACGCTTCAAAGCTTGACTCATACACGAAGGCGCTAGTGAAAATGGCAGACGTACCTAAATATAGAAATTTTTTTGCTGACCAATCACAATTGAGAAAATAGGAATATTGTTTTCTGATTGACTGATGCTCAACAAATTCTCCATGTTTTAAAATAGGATATGCGTGTTAACGTAAAAATGCTCAGAAATTGCGATAAGCCGAAATAGAAAAATTAAACTTTTGGGGAAACTGGTCTCGCGTTCGGTTGTGATAGATTCATATCAAGTCCCACGGGCCGCTGAGGCATGGCCAGATGCGGTAGAAAAATATAATCTGGCATTAAATTATGTACAATTTAGGCTGAATGAACGCATAAAGGGACAGTGTTTTAGATTTCACGGCCAATCACATTCGTTGAAATTTCTATATTTTGGTACGTCTATTTATTAAGACGTCATCATAGCGGCTCTTTCTTATTAACTTACCACCCCCCACTCCAACAAATTGCTGTCCCCAAAGTGTATTTACCTTTTCTAGTTTCGGGTTTAATTATTATTATTATTATTTATTATTGTTAGTATTATTATTATTATTATTATTGTTATTATTATTATTATTATTATTATTATTATTATTATTATTATTATTAATATTATTATTACTATTATTTTTACTATTATTATTATTATTATTATTATTATTATTATTATTTTTATCATTATAGTTATTATTATTACTATTATTATTATTATTATTATTATTATTATTACTTCTTCATTGGTTCATGCTGTTTTGATTGAACTGCGTCCATGACGTTTTTCACTATTAGTTGAGCGATTTTTTTCGTTCTTATGCGTGATCATTGTTTTGCTCATACGAGATTTACCTATCTCAAAAAAGACCTCTTCATTCTTGACTTTACCTCATTAGTCATTTCTTAACTTTATTCAAATAATACATGTACTCTATTTAAAGTATTTGTGAACTCGTCAACGACTTTCACTTTTTTCTTCATATTGATCTTTGCTCTCACGCCGGAATAAACTTTGTTGATCAGAAAAATTGATCACTTGAGTGAACACCACAAGGCTCTAATAACCGAGTGGTTGTTTCCTCTGTAGAAATTACTGAATTGAACTCATCTGCGGTTCAAATCCGACATTCATCGGATGTGTTTGCACACGTAAAGAACATCTAAGCTACAGGCCCTTAAATAAATGTTTGAAACCTCCTAGAATAAAGTTTCAAGCAAAATTCCAAATTTTTATAGGTCCAAAAAAGTCAGTGGCCAACTCGCAACAAACGCGGACTGGGTTTTTCAAATTTCGAGGCTCAACAAGAATTGATTGAGGTCGCAAAAACTCAGCTGAAAAATTTGTATTGGCTGGTTTATTTCGAGGACCAGACTTGTAGCGTTGTTCCTGCACGCGGTAACTGCGTCTGCTTTGAAATCTCAGAACGAATCCATGTTCAAGTAAGACATTTTTTATTTTCGTTTAGATCATTTTCTCAAAATTAAAAGTTTTGCCCGTCATTGGTAATAGTTTCTTTACAGCCTGACAGTTTTGTCAACATTCGATGGCACAAAAAAATTCCAGTATAAAATTTTATATCTGGACAGTAAGAAGGCTACAGCTAGGACAAGGGGACTTTTGTGAGAGTTTGCTAGGCAAAGCGTGCGTTCAAATTGAAGATGCTGAAGGCAACAAGTCTTTCGTACCAATAGTTTCATGCGATCATCCTGATTTGACTGCTTATGAGGATCTTGATCAGGTTCTAATGTCTGGTAACATGAGTTCCTAACGAGCAAAGCGAAAGTTGCAAATGCCGTCTGACGCGCACGAATTTAGAAATAAAGGGTTAATGCCGAACCAAAATGACGCTGAGGTCAATGAAGCCGGACACGAGCCAATCGAAGTCCTCAATCCTGAGGATGTTTCAAAAACTTTCAGTGATATCAGGGAGGCGAGCTTTGGTCAAGATGAATCAAATTGTAGTGCCATTAATACAAGCCAGGTAAATGAGCTTTGAAATTTTACTTAGAGAATTAATATTATTAGGACTAAGAGGAAGAGCAAAGGTCCTCTCACATTTAGAATTCCCAAACAGTAGCTGAGAATAAACACAATGATGCGTCTAAGAAACAGCTCTCATCAACACCGGGTTGTAGCAAAAAGATGAAACGTGGCAAAGCGATAAATCCCGGTGACATGGACACGCCGACAACCCGACATGTAGATCGCGAAGCAGCAGATGCGATCAAAATGGCTGCAGACAAAATAATGGAGGCGGCAACACTAATTGTTAACTGTATGACCGAACTCCGACCTGAGTTGAAATCAATCTCCAACAGAAGCTATCGTGAAATACAGATGTCCACGAATGCAGTCAAGCAATTAGTAAGTTCAATTACAAGTCCAATTAGCAAATGCATTCCTATACAATAAGCTTTTAGTAAGGCTCCATTTTCTATACTTTTTCTTTCAATTGCTCTTGATCGCGTGATCTAAAACTCCCTCTCTCAATCTCAATTTCAGGCAGCTGAACCAAATTGGCGGCAATTTAATACTAAAAGTTAACTGAAAACTGCACCAAAACTGGTGTCATTTTTAACATTAAATCTTAATAGTGGTATATGTTAACCTCTAATGTAGTCATTTGAAGCCCACTATTGAACATCATAGTCCCATTTAGATTGCCCTCCCTCCACCCAGACTGAAGCAGGCTGCAATTGATTAGAGCTTCCACTAGTTGTTCGAGAGCAATTCTTCCGACGTTTAGTCGGTTATGTTTGTTTTTTTTCAAGTTAAAGATCTAAAAGTTTTTCTTTACGTCTTTGATCAAATATTGTTTTAGACAACCGAGGTTTCCAAGTTGGGAGTTTTACTTCCTACTCCAAAAAGTTATCCCGAAAATGGTGAACAGCTACTGATGATAACGAGGGGTCCAGGTTAGGGCTCTGACTTGGCAACTGTTGGAGGGTCAACCCCCCAACTTATTGGTCGCAATGCCTTCAAAGTATTATGAACGAAAGAGGAACTCATGACAAACATGCTGTCTCCTAAATTAAAGAAAAAAGAGGGGATTATGGCTCGGACAGATTTCTCACCCACCAGGAAAAAGTTAATGAAAGGTGCGCCTTAGAGTTTTCTGCATGGATCTTAGAAATTGATAGTTGCTATACAGTTTCGTCTTGCGAGATATTTGGGTTCCCCAGATTACATCAATTCCTTCTTTACTCTGCACTTTTTATTTTAGACCTCTTCAAGCTGAAGTTTGAGGAAAAAGTGTTCCCAATGTACGAATAGGCGAAATCAAGCTTGAACAATAGAGGCAACGAGATTCGCTCTAGTGAACGTAAAAGTAATGAGAACAAAGAGAACATAACAAATGAAATTGGTAGCTTAGTTGCAGAAGAGATGAACGAAGCAGCAGCTGTAAACAATATCTGAGAAAATTCTGAAAAATTGAAAAAAATTCCATTTTCATATTAAAATATCTGCGTATTGGTTTTCTAAAAAGCAACGTTTTGTTTCAAAACCACAAGAGACCTTAGACGTCTCCGTTTATTAACCAGATTAAAATGCCTATAGATTAAATATTTGTTTGTTTTTTTTTCTGTGTATTGTATTAGCCTTCCAAACTTGTTTTACTGTTTGCGCTGTTGTCTCAAGCTAATTGGACGTGTTCTTCTTTAGTTGCCGTGCATTTCCGCTTAGCAACTATTATAAAATTTGATGCAAAATTTTGTTCCCCAATGTTTTTTTGTCATCCAGTTCAACCCAAGTTTGACACAAATTCAATTTTTCTCAACTCAAGTTTCACACAAACTAGCTTTGAAGATATTTTCCAAGGGTTTTCTCTTTGTTGTCTTCCTAATAGTCTCTACAGACCAAATTTATATGTTTTTATGTTTTTAAGAAAAAGTATGTTACCACGAAAAGTAGACTGGTCAATTTTGGCACAGTGAGATTTCTTTGCGGTGAAAAAACTTGTGGAACGACCTGCAATGCAACCTGCTCAAATATTGAGGGAAAGCAGTTTTCAACAAAAACTGAGCAGTAATTGTCGATTGAGAGATACATTTGAGGCAATATGGCATACAAAAACATTGAGCCATCTTTTAAAATCAAGTACGATAATTATGGTGGCTACAAGCTATTTTATGAAGGAACCGAAAATGTTTGGCCACCAGCAATTATTAAACGAAATCCAGTATGCTTTGTCACTCCAGTTCCCGATGGCGTTGTAACGGATCTTTCGCTCATGTCATCGGAAAGATCTGGCCAGCAGTTGCTTTCCTTGGTCCTATACGGTTCGTAAACTCTGATTGTAACCCGAACTGTGAGTATGACTTTAGCAGTGACTGTGGCATCGTTCAATTTATGGCTAAGCGAAAAATAAAATCAGGAGACGAAATTTCCGTGAAGTACGGACCAGAATTTTTTGAGTATAACACTTGTCTCTGCAAGACATGTGAGCTCAAGAGAAATGATGACCGAAAGCTTGAGGCGGACCGTATTTTTCAAGAAGTTTTGCAATTATTTCCGTCAGACATCATAAACGAAGCTATTTGTGAACTAAAGTGAAATTTTCAGTCATAACAACACCAAGTAGGAAAACAAGAAAGCGAAAACTGAGAGCCAGAGATATAGTAGAAAGATTCAATGAGCTGACAAGTAGTCCACTTAGTTTTTGAGAGTCGAGCCCATCTTCACCGTCCCACGACATCGGTAACGTATCGTTGGTTGCAGACCTCAGCCCATTGGAAGGGGATTGCGATAGCGTAGTGGCTGCATCTGTTTGTGTTAGTTCGTCAGATGAAGAAAGTGTCGCTAGTAACTCAAATCAAATGTCTGACCTTTTTAAATCTTCTGAACAAATTTTTCAACTTCCTGCTTTTAAATCTTTGTCAACTATTTCCGATTTATGTTCAGTACGGCTGACTGCGAATGACAGTCTTCTCAGTTTTTTGTTGATTGAGATGAGCTTGTCGACAATTTTTCCAATATGTTGTTCGAAGGAAGCAATTTATCTGTTAGAAATGCATCTTCGCAGACAGATTTATTCTGCTCTCACTTCAAACTTTCGGATGAGTGTTCAACTGTTTTACATACGTTGATAAAAGCGTTTCTTCCCAGTCCAAACAATTTTCCTTCGGGCTTTTCTTATGTCCGTAGCGCAAAGAAAGTGTTCCAGCAAAAGGTACGTGTTTTGCGGAAGTCGCAAAGACAGTCATTTTGTGTGATGAGATTTGTTGTCCAACTGCGTGATTTAGTTCAACGGAACCTTGATAAAATTTCGAGTTACGCATAATTTCGCAAGCAAATCCGCTATAGCGATTTGAACTGTTCTTTGTCACCACCAGTAGAGATGACACCCCAGGGTGGTTTGCAAATTTTCAATTTGCTTCTTTTCTCAGATGGTGTAAATAATAACAAGTCGACATTGCGAAAAGAACTTTGTCCCACCTGGATCCAAATTGCTGATTTTCCACCTCGTCAGAGAGTGTCAAGAAGTAATATTATTTTAGCAGCTCTTTTTGTTGGTAATGTAACCCCTAACTGGAAAGAATTGGTTCCACATATAAAGAGTGAACTGCTATCAAGTATTGAATTAAAACATAATAAAAAGTCGTTCCGAGCTTTCTTCAAAGTTAATCTACTTGTTTCCGATTTGGGTGCAAAATGTCACATGTTGAATATGTTCACGTTCAACGGTTTCTACGGCTGCCATTTTTGCACCGCAGATAGAAAAAACAATTAGAAAAACCCACTCCTATTACCCTTATGGGCCACCAGGACAGATCCGAGAGCGTGATGTTAAAGATTGTTTTGTGGAATTTGCTCAATCGCTACCTGTTACTAAATTAGTCAACGTTGCCGGTGTTAAGGGCCTTCGCTGATTTGATTGAAGGTTTACCGACAACGGCACCCATTGACTACATGCACTGCGTTATTTTGGGTGTGTTTCCCGAGGTTCTAAAATTATGCTACAAAGCTCCGCCACAAGACGAGAAAATTAAAGTTAATTTTGTCATTTCTCACTTATCTTGTCCGCGGGAGTTGATTGCCTACTCACGAAAAATCCGCTCTCTTGATGAAATGGCCCAACTTAGAGCCAACGAAAAATTTAACTGGCTTTTTTATAAAAGCTCGCTCGTTTTTCGGCGTCGAATTTCAGAACAACTTTATAATCATCTGTTGAATTTGTCTTTCGGTGTGCGTCTTTTGCTATAGTCAAGCTGTGATTCTTTTACTTTTGATGCACAACTGTTTCTTGATATTTTCTGTGAAGAAATAGTCACTGTTCATGGGGGAAACGAACGCATCGAGACTATAAATGTTCACTGCCTACGTCACTCTGTTAACCATGTGAGACGATTTGGCCCCCTTTACTGTTATTCCGCCATGAGCTTTGAAGCCGCAAATAGAATTTGTGGCGAAGTTTTTTCAGGAGCACACTAAGAACGTGAAATTATTTGTCGTTGAGTTTTGACGAGACAAAAACTAACAAACATTGAGACGCAGGATCCGCATCTGAAGTATCTCAATTCAAAAACAAATGCAGATTTTGACAACAACTATGATGCTTCTATGTCAGATGATTTTGTTGAGACGAATGCAGTAAAAATGGGAAGAATGTTTTATCCAGAAGCTGAGTTTTTTTTACCGCCCTTTGATCAATGGTGTTTACTTCGACTCTCCTTGTTATGAACAGTCAAAAATTGGAAATTGTTTTTTTTTATTTGTAAGAGACAACATGGAATTCTACGGACAAATACTGTGCTTCATCAAGGTAAGCGGCCCACCCTACTTTGGTGAAGTTCAAGCGAACGTTAATGTTTTTGAAATTGTGGAAGAAATTGGGCAAGTGAAAGGTTTTTTGTTCCGCGTACGTTCAACTAATGACGAGAAAATTGTTGCCCTGCCACTTTTAAAGAAAATTCAATTGTTTACAGACTTCTTCAAAAACAAAGATCACAAAGTGAAAAACTTATTGTAAAAGTTTGCTCATCTTTTGAACCATCGTAATTTGTGCAAAAAAAGCCTCACAACGCATCAAATTGCTGAATTTCTGCGAAAAAATTCAATTAATAGCCTCTACTCTTGACAATTTTGCTTCACAACGCATCAAGTTGCTGAACTTGTTCTGCGTAAGCATTTCAATCAATAGCCTCTCTTTTTGCCAATTTTGCCTCACGGCGCATCAAGTTGTTGAACTTGTTCTGCGTAAAAATTCAATTATTATCCTCTACTTTTGCCAATTTTGCCTCACAGTGCATCAAGTTGCTGAACTTGTTCTGCGTAAGCATTTCAATCAATAGCCTCTTTTTGCCAATTTTGCCTCACAACGCATCAAGTTGCTGAACTTGTTCTGCGTAAGCATTTCAATTAATAGCCTCTACTTTTGCCAATTTTGCCTCACAACGCATCAAGTTGCTGAACTTGTTCGGCGTAAGCCTTTCAATCAATAGCCTCTTTTTGTGCTAATTTTGCCTCACAACGCATCAAGTTGCTGAACTTCTTCTGCTTAAAAATAAATTAATAGCCTCTACTTTTGCCAATTTTGCCTCACAGCGCATCAAGTTGCTGAACTTGTTCTGCGTAAGCATTTCAATCAATAGCCTCTTTTTGCAAATTTTACCTCACGACGCATCAAGTTGCTGAACTTGTTCTGCGTAAGCATTTCAATTAATAGCCTCTTTTTTGCCAACTTTGCCTCACAACGCATCAAACTGCTGAACTTGTTCTGCGTAAGCATTTCAACCAAAAGCCTCTCTTTTTGCCAATTTTGCCTCACAACGCATCAAATTGCTGAACTTGTTCTGCGTAAAAATTCAATTAGTAGCTTCTACTTCACAATTTTTCCTCACAACGCATCAAGTTGTTGAACTTGTTCTGCAAACAATTCAATTATTAGCCTCTTTTTTTGCCAATTTTGCCTCACAGTGCATCAAGTAGCTGAACTTGTTCTGCGTAAGCATATCAATCGATAGCCTCTGTTTGCCAATTTTCCCTCACAACGCATCAAGTTGCTGAACTTGTTCTGCGTAAGCATTTCAATTAATAGCCTCTACTCTTGACAATTTTGCTTCACTACGCATCAAGTTGCTGAACTTGTTCTGCGTAAGCATTTCAATCATTAACCTCTACTCTTGACAATTTTGCCTCACAGCGCATCAAGTTGTTGAACTTGTTCTGCGTAAAAATTCAATTATCATCCTCTACTTTTGCCAATTTTGCCTCACTGTGCATCAAATTGCTGAACTTGTTCTGCGTAAGCCTTTCAATCAATAGCCTCATTTTGCCAAT
Organism: Convolutriloba macropyga; assembly: GCF_964194025.1. Lineage (NCBI taxonomy): Eukaryota > Metazoa > Xenacoelomorpha > Acoela > Convolutidae > Convolutriloba > Convolutriloba macropyga. Next base: position 19,569 of record NW_027453068.1, read on the forward strand.
TTTGCCTCACAACGCATCAAGTTGCTGAACTTGTTCTGCGTAAGCCTTTCAATTAATAGCCTCTACTCTCGGCAATTTTGCTTCACAATGAATCAAGTTGTTGAACTTGTTCTGCGTAAGCGATTCAATCAATAGCCTCTTTTTGCCAATTTTGCCTCACAGCGCATCAGGTTGCTGAATTTGTTCTGCGTAAAAATTCAATTAATAACCTCTACTTCACAATTCTGCCTCACAACGCATCAAGTTGTTGAACTTGTTCTGCGTAAGCATTTCAACAAATAACCTCTTTGGTTGCCAGTTTTGCCTCAAAACGCATCAATTTGCTGCATTTGTTCTGCGTAAGCATTTGAATTATTACCCTCTCTTTTTGCCAATTTTGACTCACAGCACATCCATTTGATGAATTTGTTCTGCGTAAAAACTCAATTAATAACCTCTACTTCACAATTCTGCCTCACAACGCATCAAGTTGTTGAACTTGTTCTGCGTAAAAATTCAATTAGTAGCTTCTACTTCACAATTTTTCCTCACAACGCATCAAGTTGCTGAACTTGTTCTGCAAATTCAATTCAGTTAATAGCCTCTAATTTTCCCAATTTTGCTTCACAACGGATCAAGTTGCCGAACTTGTTCTGGGTAAGCATTTCAACCAATAGCCTCTCTTTTTGCCAATTTTGCCTCACAGCGCATCAAGTTGTTGAACTTGTTCTGCAAACAATTCAATTATTAGCCTCTTTTTTTGCCAATTTTGCCTCACAGTGCATCAAGTAGCTGAACTTGTTCTGCGTAAGCATATCAATCGATAGCCTCTGTTTGCCAATTTTCCCTCACAACGCATCAAGTTGCTGAACTTGTTCTGCGTAAGCATTTCAATTAATAGCCTCTACTCTTGACAATTTTGCTTCACTACGCATCAAGTTGCTGAACTTGTTCTGCGTAAGCATTTCAATCATTAACCTCTACTCTTGACAATTTTGCCTCACAGCGCATCAAGTTGTTGAACTTGTTCTGCGTAAAAATTCAATTATCATCCTCTACTTTTGCCAATTTTGCCTCACTGTGCATCAAATTGCTGAACTTGTTCTGCGTAAGCATTTCAATCAATAGCCTCATTTTGCCAATTTTGCCTCACAACGCATCAAGTTGCTGAACTTGTTCTGCGTAAGCCTTTCAATTAATAGCCTCTACTCTCGACAATTTTGCTTCACAATGAATCAAGTTGTTGAACTTGTTCTGCGTAAGCGATTCAATCAATAGCCTCTTTTTGCCAATTTTGCCTCACAGCGCATCAGGTTGCTGAATTTGTTCTGCGTAAAAATTCAATTAATAACCTCTACTTCACAATTCTGCCTCACAACGCATCAAGTTGTTGAACTTGTTCTGCGTAAGCATTTCAACAAATAACCTCTTTGGTTGCCAGTTTTGCCTCAAAACGCATCAATTTGCTGCATTTGTTCTGCGTAAGCATTTGAATTATTACCCTCTCTTTTTGCCAATTTTGACTCACAGCACATCCATTTGATGAATTTGTTCTGCGTAAAAACTCAATTAATAACCTCTACTTCACAATTCTGCCTCACAACGCATCAAGTTGTTGAACTTGTTCTGCGTAAGCATTTCAATTAATAGCCTGTACTTTTCCCAATTTTGCCTCACAATGCAGCAAGTTGCTGAACTTGTTCTGCGTAAGCATTTCAATCAATAGCCTCTTTTTGCCCATTTTGCCTCACAACGCATCAAGTTGCTGAACTTGTTCTGCGTAAGCATTTCAATTAATAGCCTCTACTCTTGACAATTTTGCTTCACAACGCATCAAGTTGCTGAACATGTTCTGCGTAAGCATTTCAATCAATAGCATCTCTTTATGCCAATTTTACCTCACAGCACATCCAATTGATGAATTTGTTCTGCGTAAATACTCAATTAATAACCTCTACTTCACAATTTTGCCTCACAACGCATCAAGTTGCTGAACTTGTTTTGCATAAGCATTTCAATTGATAGCCTCTTTTTGCCAATTTTGCCTCACAACGCATCAAGTTGCTGAACTTGTTCTGCGTAAGCATTTCAATTAATAGCCTTTTTTTGCCAATTTTGCCTCACAACGCATCAAGTTGCTGAAATTGTTCTGCGTAAAAATTCAATTAATAACCTCTACTTTTGCCAATTTGGCGTCACAACAAATAAAGTTGATGAACTTGTTCTGCGTACGCATTTCAACAAATAACCTCTTTTGTTTCCAATGTTGCCTCACAACGCATCAATTTGCTGAATTTGTTCTGCGTAAGCATTTCGATCATTAGCCTCTCGTTTTGCCAATTTTGCCTCACAGCACATCCATTTGATGATTTTGATATGAGTAAAAACTCAATTAATAACCTCTACTTCACAATTTTGCCTCACGACGCCTAAAGTTGCTGAACTTGTTCTGCGTAAGCATTTCAATTAATAGCCTCTACTTTTCCCAATTTTGCCTCACAATGCAGCAAGTTGCTGAACTTGTTCTGCGTAAGCATTTCAATCAAAAGCCTCTTTTTTCAATTTTGCCTCACAACGCATCAAGTTGCTGAACTTGTTCGGCGTAAGCATTTCAATTAATAGCCGCTACTCTTGACAATTTTGCTTCACAACGCATCAAGTTGCTGAACTTGTTCTGCGTAAGCATTTCAATCAACAGCTTCTCTTTATGCCAATTTTGCCTCACAGCACATCCAATTGATGAATTTGTTCTGCGTAAATCTCAATTAATAACCTCTACTTCACAATTTTGCCTCAGAACGCATCAAGTTGCTGAAATTGTTCTGCGTAAGCATTTCAATTAATAGCCTCTTTTTTGCCAATTTTGCCTCACAACGCATCAAGTTGCTGAACTTGTTCTGCGTAAGCATTTCAATTAATAGCCTCTACTTTTGGCAACTTTGCCTCACAACGCATCAAGTTGCCGAATTTGTTCTGCGTATGCATTTCAATCAATAGCCTCTCTTTATGCCAATTTTGCCTCACAGCACATTCATTTGATGAATTTGTTCTGCGTGAAAACTCAATTAATAACCTCTACTTCTCAATTTTGCCTCACAACGCATCAAGTTGCTGAACTTGTTCTATGTAAGCATTTCAATTAATAGCCTCTACTTTTCCCAATTTTGCCTCACAATGCAGCAAGTTGCTGAACTGGTTCTGCGTAAGCATTTCAATCAATAGCCTCTTTTTGCCAATTTTGCCTCACAACGCATCAAGTTGCTGAACTTGTTCTGCGTAAGCATTTCAATTAATAGCCTCTACTCTTGACAATTTTTCTTCACTCACAATGCATCAAGTTGTTGAACTTGTTCTGCGTAAGCAATTCAATCAATAGCCTCTTTTTTGCCAATTTTGCTTCACAGCGCATCAACTTTCTGAACTTGTTTTGCGTAAAAATTCAATTAATAACCTCTACTTTTGCCAGTTTTGCCTCACAACAAATCAAGTTGCTGAACTTGTTCTGCGTAAGCATTTCACCAAATAACCTCTCTTTTTGCCAATATTGCCTCACAACGCATCAATTTGCTGAATTTGTTCTGCGTAAGCATTTTAATCATTAGCCTCTCTTTTTGCCATTTTTGCCTCACAACGCATCAAGTTGTTGAACTTGTTCTGCGTAACACTTTAACTAATAGCCTCTACTTTTGCCAATTTTGCCTTACAGCGCATCAAGTTGCTGAATTTGTTCAGCGTAAGCATTTCAATCAATAGCCTCTTTTTTGCCAATTTTGCCTCACAACGCATCAAGTTGCTGAACTTGTTCTGCGTAAGCATTTCAATCAATAGCTTCTCTTTATGCCAATTTTGCCGCACTGCACATCCATTTGATGAACTTGTTCTGCGTAAAAACTCAATCAATAACCTCTACTTCACAATTTTGCCTCACAACGCATCAAGTTGCTGAACTTGTTCTGCGTAAGCACTTCAATTAATAGCCTCTACTTTTCCCAATTTTGCCTCACAATGCAGCAAGTTGCTGAACTTGTTCTGCGTAAAAATTCAATTTTTAGCCTCTACTTCACAATTTTGCCTCACAATGCATCAAGTTGCTCAACTTGTTCTGCGTAAGCACTTCAATTAATAGCCTCTACTTTTCCCAATTTTGCCTCACAATGCAGCAAGTTGCTGAACTTGTTCTGCGTAAAAATTCAATTTTTAGCCTCTACTTCACAATTTTGCCTCACAATGCATCAAGTTGCTCAACTTGTTCTGCGTAAGCATTTCAATTAATAGCCTCTACTTTTCCCAATTTTGCCTCACAATGCAGCAAGTTGCTGAACTTGTTCTTTGTAAAAATTCAATTATCAGCCTCTACTTCACAATTTTACCTCACAATGCATCAAATTGCTCAACTTGTTCTGCGTAAGCATTTCAATCAATATCCTCTCTTTTTGCCAATTTTGCCTCACAACGCATCAAGTTGCTGAGCTTGTTCTGCATAAAAATTCAATTAATAGCCTCTACTTTTCACAATTTTGCCTCACAACGCATCAAGTTGCTAAAATTGTTCTGCGTAAGCATTTCAATCAATAGCCTCTTTTTTTGCCAATTTTGCCTCACTACCCATCAAGTTGCTGAACTTGTTCTGCGTGAAAATTCAATTAATAACCTGTACTTTTGCCAATTTTGCTTCATTAGACGCTTCACTGACATTTTTGCTGAAAACGCAAATTTTAGCCATTTTCGTGCCATTGGACATCTTAGCTTGCCGGTATTTGACTTCTTTTTGTAATCGTATTACGTACACTGCAAATTGACTGGTGTCCACTGCATCCTAAAGAGATATAAACGAAAGATGTTAATGGTTTCAGTAATTACGTTATGGTATTTCTCGCTATGAATGTAATTTTTGTCAAAAATGGAAACTTTTTTTGAAATTCGCAACTTTTTTGCTCTTTTTTCGTTGATCTGTTACCCAGTCGCATTGAGGCCAGTTCCCATAGCTTTTCTAATGAAGTATAGATTTATTTATTTTGTTTAGATTTTATTTGATGTGAGTTTGATTTTGTTAATTGTTTAAATATTAACATCGAGTTTGGGTCATATTTAATGTTTGTCATTTGATTTTTATCATTGTTTTTCCTAGTAGTCCTTTTAGCAACAAGTTCCATTGGCATTATTTTTATTCCACTAATGATTTAATGAACAATATGAATGCTTTTGAAAGTGTCCTATCTCTTCATCATTTGGTAGCCAATAAAGTCAAGAACGTGGATAAGTGGTTTCGGATTATTATGTGCGTACGCACATTATCAATCCTCCTTTTTTGCTTTAATTCTCATATCGCTTTCGTTTTCCTTTGCCAAAAAAGTTGAACTTATTTCACTTTGAACTAGGAAAGGTTTTTGCGAAAGGTTTTTGAACTGAAAAATACTTCATCAATTTTTTGAAGTTAATGCCCGAACTTGAGTTGCAAATGAAACGGAATTTTTACAAGACTGTTGTACGTTGTTTGGAAATACGATTATAAGACTCAAATTCAATGAGAGTTGAAAAAAAATTTATAAATTGATTTCGGATCCTTTCCGTTTGTGCCCTCCAGCTTCGTTGGTGCATATCATTTGCAACCACCAGACGCGCGTGCAATATTTTTACATAATAAATGTAATGAAATTTGCTTTGTGTCATTATGGGGTGCATAACGTACTGGGGGGAAGGGGCACAGCACAAACGGAAAAGATCCTTAAGTTCTTTGATTTTGCGTTTATTAGCGACTAACTCAAGCTTACAGATAAAAGGCAAACGTTTCTTTCAGGTTATGGTCTCTTTGTTTTTAGTTTTTTTCTCAGCAGAGTTCTATAGATAAAGTAAAGGTCCTTACTCATGTTCGTTTTTTATTCTTTTTTCTGTCTAATTAACTCTTCCAATTTGCTCCGAATCAAAAAAGAATATTAATGGCAACTACAACTGAGATTAAAAAAATATACGCTAGTAAAAAACGGAATTTAAAAGGAAGCCTCAATTAAGTCAGAAGCAAACCGGCAGCAAGCTTAAAGTGACATAACAAACTGAAGATAACGCAAGTTTAATCAAGAATTCTTTATTTTAAAGAGTACTTTTAGATGCTAAAGATATTTGAGAAGTTAAAATAATTGCTTCTATGGATATTGGTTTACTCTTCACACCCCCTTAGAAAGGTTATAAGGAAATATCACAATTAAAAGGAACCAGTTGCTAATAGACTTAACAACAAAATTCGAGCACCATGGTCGAATTACGTCCTTTTTTTGCTGTTTTGTTTTACACTTCATGTATTTTACACAAGTTTTTATATCAAAACGTTAAACGTGACTTAAAACTAGAGGAAACAGAATGGAACCAAAAATTTTGTTTTTCGTGTTGTCTCTGTCGTGACATCAGTTTCAATGTTAACTTTTCATCAAAATCGTAATAGCGGAATCTTTATTTGATCCAAAAAATGAAGAGAAGACAATTAAAAGGTGTTTTTTCCCCAAAAAAACTTGTGAATAAATTCAAATAGTTTATATTTGAAGAAACTATGGACTTCAAAAAAACAGATTGACAATAAAAAAGTACTTAACGAGAAGTAACAAAAACTATTAAAAACCAGCCGGCTATTTTAATAACTATTTGAAACATCAAAGAACATTTTCAATTAAACAAAGAACTAATACTGCTTTTAATTTAATTTTGCGAACCCCGTGATGCACTATTGCTCTGATAAGACCTACTTGGGTTGCCCGACATGTGTTTCTTTGTTAAAGAAAACTAGATTGCAATCAAGTCAGCCGGATTTAGGAAGTGAGATCTATTCTGCACCCCCACCTTCCCTCCACTCCCCCCCCCCCCCCCTTACAAACACACACACGCACGCACCCACACACGCACAAAAGCACACAAACACATAGACACTCAAATGCGTGCGCACACAGACAAACACACACACACACACACACACACACACACACACACACACACACACACACACACACACACACACACACACACCTTCTCCCACCCAGGTTCGTGAGCATATAATTTCTACTCCATCTCCAGCGCACGTGCCAATTG
>NW_027453069.1:0-67500 GCF_964194025.1 Convolutriloba macropyga
CACTTTGGGCTCGGAGGCTGTTGCTCGCCATTTGCCAGGCAAGGTGAATGTCCTGTCTGATGGTATCTCTCGCCTGTCTGGCAGGCCGGACCCCTCCGATTGGATGCTGTCTCCAGCAGTGTTCCACGCCCTACGCAATCTGTACGGGCCGTTGGAGGTGGACGCGTGCTGCGATGCTTTGGGCAACAACTCCCTCTGCTCGGTGTTTTGGTCGGCCTTGGACTCTGCCCTGACGAGGTCCTGGGCCACCCCCCGGTTGGGGAGGCTGAGGCCTTCTTGCAGCACTTCTGGCAGAGCTCCTGCGAGGCGCCGGAAAGAACTTCGGCCGTGTTCCTGCTTCCAGTGTGGCCTACTGCCGGGTGGTGGCGGTTTGTCGGGGGCGGCAGGGTTGCAGCCTACTACCCTGCTGGGGCCCGTCTGTTCTCTCGGCCGGATTGGTCCACTGCCTCGCGTCGACACCCGCTCCCTACGACTCGGATCAGTGGGGTGAGTGTGCACTAACTGGGCTGTGGTGGCTGTGTTCTTCGCCCCTGCTCTCAGCAGGCTGCCGTGGTACTCAGCGCTGCCCCGCCTGCGCGGCGTCGATGCCCCGGATCTTCTTTTCTTGCGCGGGATGCCGTCTGGTGTTGTGCCCGTCGTGCGCCGCCCGACCACCTCCTGTTCATCCTGAGCTCTTCGTTTGTGTGGAGTGTGCGTTGCGGGGTGTGGGGCTTCCCGCAGCAGGCGCGGGCTCGGCTTCGCAGCAGGCAGAGTGGGTCAGGTTGGTCCGTGGGGCTGACTCCTTGGCGTCGGCTCGCCACCGTGCTTCCACCCGCGGAGCGTATAACCGGGCTGTGGCCGACTTCGTGGACTTCTGCCGGGCTCGTGGTGTGGAGCCTCTGCCGGCTCAGCCGGAAGCGGTGAGGGCTTATGTATTTCACTGTACCGCCGACAGGGGGCTGGATGCACAGACTGTGGAGGGCCGCGTGTCTGCGCTTGGGGACCGGCATGGTCGCCAGTCGAGTGCTTTGGTGCGTGTGGGGCGGCCAGCTTTGGGGAACCCCTGCAGGACAGCCCCGGTTACGGAGCTGCTGGCGGTGGTGCGGCGGACTGGCAGGACCGGCCACCGGGGGCGGCTTCCTCTGACTCGGTCCGAGTTCAAGGGGATGTGTGCCTTTGGCTTCGACCAACCTGTCCAAAGCATATGGTCATCACCGTCGTCTCTGCCTTGTCATCAGCACGCTGGCCTGTCTGAGGCGCAAGGCGGCAGTGAGCCTGCGGGTGTCCTATACTATTTCGGGCAGCATCATATCTTTTTCTTCTTCTTCCGGTGTGTACATCGCTTATGATCGGGAGACCCAGATGGAGTACATTGGCCTGCGTGTCAACGTGGATAAGAATGTGGACTCCAGCATTGAGGCACATGTTACATTCCGGCGGCAGTGCCGGCGTTGGGTGTGCGGCCTGTTACGGGATTACCTTCTTCGGTTCAGGCCTCCCTCTGGCGGCTACCTGCTGGCAGCCCCTCGGACCCAAGGCCTCGGTTCGGCCACCTTCCACCCAGGGTTGTACACCTGCTTGGGCCGGGCCTACCGGACGGCGTACTTGCGGGCCTTTCCTGATGCCAGCACACGGTCTGCCGACATGTCCCGGGTGTCTGCTCACTCTGGCCGCAAGTCCCTTTCACAGTGGTTGTGGGACGCTTACCAGTCTGTCCGCCTGATTGCGGATGTTGGCCACTGGCGGTGTGCGAAGGATGCCGTTCATTTGTACTTCAAGTCTACGCCTTCAACAATCCTGCGCTGCATTGCAGCCCTGTGACCTTCGCCTTCGGCTGCGGCAAGTTCGTGTGGAGTGACATGGGAGATCACAAAGGGCAGCCTCATCTGGCAACCCTCAGTGATTCTGCGCGGCAGGGACTTGCCACCCATGTAAGACGAAGCCCAGAGTCAAGCAAAAGCGAGGTGTTGCCGTAGGACGCAGTCCGGTAGCAACTCCAGTTTTTGCAAGGCTTGACAGGCGAGAAGAGCGGGAGCGGCCAACCAAGGACTCTACGAGAATATTTGAAATATTTAGAATACTCAGGAGATCTGACATATTTAGGATATTCAGGATACTTGAGATATTTAGAATACTCAGAATATTCCCCGCAGGATAGGTCAAGGTAGGGCTTGCCGAGGGCAGGCGAGGTTGTTGGTTAGATAGGGGTTTTCCGGGTTATCAAGTGGCACTGTAGTAAGAGTGCCGGCTGCTGTTGATATATGGCAGCTGGCGGCTGGAGGTTGGCTAGAGAGCCTTCAGTTTCTTTCTGTGTCCCCGCCCTCCCGCCCTCTAGCATTCCGGGAGATCACAAAGGGCAGCCTCATCTGGCAACCCTCAGTGATTCTGCGCGGCAGGGACTTGCCACCCATGTAAGACGAAGCCCAGAGTCAAGCAAAAAGAAGTAGATCCGCTTCGGCATCGGGATTGTTACAGAGGGCCCCCACGTACCTTCAATCACGGGGAGTCGATTGACGACGGTAGCGCGGCTCAGTTCCGTTTCGGCAGACACCGAGCTGCCCCCACAGCTTCAAATCGGAGCATGGGAGCCAGGTGTCAAAATGGGTCTCCCGCCTGTTCCTCGTCCCCAAGAGCAGATTGGGGATGGGGCCCGTCGTAGACCTGCAAGTTTTGATCAGCCACTGCCGTCAGTTCTCCATGAAATTCGACACTCTGTGTTCGAGAGCCATGTGGACTATGTGTGCTCGGAAGAATGACTACATGATCAGTGTGGACGCAGGATGGGCTCTACGCCATCGGTATCACCCCGAGTTTCGGGATTTCTTTACCGTCAATTATCGACCCTTAGCTGCCGACCAATGGGTTGATGTGCCCTTCATGTTCCACGCGGTGATCAAGACAGTGGTGGACCACCTGCAGACTACCTTGCCGTAGACCTTCGCGAACCTGCTCGCGGCAGCCCGCGGAAACGTGGACACCAGGCACAAGAAGCCAGGATCTTACAGTTTGTAGACTATCTCCTGTTTCTGAGATAGGAGTTTTCCTGCGGGAGGGCGTGGAGAAGCTGCTGGACGTCGTGCGGCTTCAGGGACATCCGGGGAAGGGAGTCTGGGATGTATAACAGTATCAACCCAGTGCATTGAGCACCTCGGTCTCGAGGTGGTGGTGCGGGTGGAGTTTCTGGCGCCGCTATCAAAACTGACGAAGCCAGCAGGCCTAACCAAGGAGATCCTGGGCGATCGAAGGTGGTTGTCCGCTTGTCTTCTCGCATCAATGTCGGGCAAGGCACAGTTTGCCATCACCACCAACTCCCTGCCCGCACGTTTCTATCTGCCGTAGTTGCCACAGTCCTTTCCGCCAAATCCTCGTGGTTCCCGTGTCCAGCTGACCCGCAGCTGGTACAGGACCTCGAGTTGCAGAGGCGGGTGCCGAGTCAGTACAACGAACGGCCTATTGATACGGCGGGAGCTGGAGACAGCGTACGTACACTGCGATTCCACGCAGTACGTTTGGGTAGCAAACGAGCACCGGGAGGCACGCGGTTTCTTGTACGACACCGACCGTCCGGCACATATTACTTTCAAGGACTGAAAACGGCACGTCATGCCTTCAGAGCGTTCCTACCTTCTCAGCCCGGTCGCCGGGTACTGCCGCATGTACTGCTGCAGGAGGACGAATAGGCGCCTCCCTCAGTGCTCTCCTACCTAACCTCCCGGAGCCCGGCCATGATGCCGGAGCTTCGCAACCTGTGTTGGCTGCCGGACACCCACGAGGTCATCCTGATCCCGCATTATATCCGCTCCGAGGCACTCGAGGAATATCTGGGCCGATTGGTCCGGGACAGGGACAGCAGCGATTGCCGGCTCAATCCGCGTGTGTTACGGTACCTCGGCACATTGTGGGGCCCGCGCGCCGTGGATTGTTCACAGCCTCGGAAAATACGCAGCTGTCGCGCTACAACTTCTGGTGGCTGGACCCCTGCACCGAGGCGCTGGACGCTCTCCGGCTGCCAGACCCGTACTGGCAATGCGAACCCAACTGCTGCAGCCCTCCCTGGAGCTACCGAGGTCCGGACCTGGCGGCGAGCCTGCAGAGATCAGCGCCGGAGACCACGGTCATCGCACCTATGTGGAGGGACCGCGCTTGGTTCCAGATGTTTCTCGAGGGGACTACATCGCGTACCCGCCTGCGCACGACCTGTTCTTCCCCGGATGGCGGGGCAACAAGAGGGGGCCTGGAGCGTCATGGCGTTCCACCTGGCGTAACATCTTGGTGCCAATCACGGGGTGTTACTCGGGGCTCCTCGTCAGCAGAATGCGACTGCAGACCTGCCCCACCCCCCGCACCCTGGCAGCACCCAGCAGGTCCCAGCCGTTTCTCACAGTGGGAGGGGTTGGAGCTAAGCCGCTGTGCGAGGCGATCATGCCGGCAGCCCTGCCAGACAGGTTTGGCCAGGACCAAATCGGCCAGAGAGTCTTGGACCTGGTGTCTGGATCCCTGGCCTCCTCCTCCTCCCTGTCCACTTATGGGTCTTCGTTCCAGGAGTTCCCCTCCAACCAATGAGGGCTGGACCCCTACGCAGTTCAGACGGGGACACGTGTGCTACCTTCCTGGGGGAGGAGGGTGTTGTTGCTGCTGGCAACCTGCCCTATCTCTCTGCTGTCAACCAATTCCTGGCAGACTATGGCAAAAAATAGTGGCCCTACGGCCACTGGTGGCCGGAGCCAGGCAAGGCCTAAAACTGCAGCAGGTGACTCATCCCCAATACCACTGTCAGAGTGCCACTGCCTGCAGAGGTGGTGGCCACCCCTGGCGACTGCCTTCGGAGGCTACGACAGCAGGCAGAAACTCGCCCACCCGGACTCTGCAGCTGTTCAGAGCCAAGCTTGCAGTAGTCTTTGGGTTTGCTTTCTCGGGCCAAGGCTTCACAGCCAAGGCCCTGAAGGCTGGGGAAGTCCTGGTGGACTCCGACAACATCACTCTGTCCGTTTTATCAACCTGAAGGGCAAGGATGGGGAGCCAGACCACATCAAGCCCCTGCATATGGGCCGGTGGCAGCGCACCCACAGTTGGTAGCCCTACTTCAGTAGGGCTGGTGGGAAGGGCTGCAGGATGCCTGGTTGAGGATCGACAGCGACATTGTTGGCTGCTCCCCTCTGATCCGTCCACTGCGTGGTCTGCTGCCACCCTTTCTGGGTGGCTGTCCCTGGCTTAATAAGTGGACCTCATACAGCCTCAGAAAAGGTACTGCCACACCCATGAACGCAGTGACATTAGTGTGACCCTGCCCACCATTCGTTACTTGGGGGGGGGGGGGGGGCGGAGGCCAGAGATTCTAGTGTTGTGCATGCCACATACATAGATCCTAGTATCCGCCCCTCCCCTGCAGCCCTCGACATCGTTGGCTCTACCATCAGTCCATTACATTACAGTTAAATGTCCTTTGTGGTCACGAATGAGGTTTGACCGCTGGGGCCTCCGCAGCTGTCAGTTAGCTGTGCTCTGCTTGACCCTACTAAGCCCTAGTACCTGCAGACACAGACACGGGGCTTGGGCTGCGGCTGCCACCTCCGTCCCTTTTAGCTGCCTGATGATGCTGCCATGGCACTCTGCTTGGCTTGCAGCTGTCTAAACACAGCTGCACCCGCCTACCCAACCTTTCTTTGCACTGGCCTGGGCATGCTTGACACCAAGCCTCCTGGCTTTGTAACAGCGGTACTACTCCCTTTGGCAAACTCTGTACCTACCATCACATGAAGTTAAATGCGCAAGCGAGTCGTTCAGAAACCAGAAAAGTTGCTGCTAGCCGGATAAATCCCTATGCAACAACGTCTAGCTGGACACTATGCAGCCATGGGAGCAAAATATGGCATGACTCTGCAGTTCTTTCGCAGTTGGCAAATTGGCGGGCATCGTTACAATCCATGAGGGTACAGTATCTCGTGGAGCAGCTTACAACCATAGCAGGCACAACAACACATGCGCAAACCATTCTTATTAGCAAAAATATAGTAGTAAGTCCACATGAGGTGGTCCTGCTTGCAAAGACAATGACTCATGCTTCGCGGGCCGGAGGTAGGCACAAACTAGTCCATCAACTGATATTCCGTCCATAGATCCAAAGCCGCCTTGTGAAGATGAAGATGCCGGTCAGCCAAAACATCAAGGTCTTGGTCGTAGCCCCCACCTACCAACCCTGTACCACCAGCGACAATTTCACAGATTACACTCAGGGTCCAGCTGCTAGTCAGATAATGCAAGCGAAAGAACGGTTTGCGTTCCCTGATTCCCGAATCATGAGTTCTCTGGTGTCATGACCCGAGCCCCTAGGGACGTGTTGTGCAGAGTGAGAGAGGGAATGAGTGAGCGCGCGCGCGCGAGAGAGAGAGAGAGAGAGAGAGAGAGAGGGAGAGTGTGAGAGCGAGGTCGACCGTGCAACGTTTAGTACACGACATAGAGACATCAGACCACCTGCTTGCCACCCCAGTGCCGTCAGCATCGGATTCCATGCGGATTGGACCTCATCACACATATCTGACACTACCAGTAAATGAAACAGTTCATGTATACTCATGCTGGTGATCTGAGTTCTTTCCAGCTTGATGCCCACTCCCCAATGAGGCATCAACTGGCTACAGCCGGCCTCAATTCTGTAGTGACCAGAAGGTTTCTTTATTGGCTCTCTCATGGCTGAGTTCCCTGCTCACTGGTGACGATCAAGGAATCTCTAGGGAAGTTCCTGTAACCTCTCATGCGAACAACGCAGGACAACTGCTCTCCTTAAGGCGATTGGGGTACTAGGTCAGTCACCCAACGGCTGGATGGAGAAGGAAATCCCTATAATGTACATATAGACAGTGGCAAACACATACCGCTTCCTCCATTCGGTGTTATGCACTACAACTGCCCCAAGGTGGTGATGCACCTCACTGCGCCTCGGAACAGGAATGAAATCGAGCTATCCAACTAGTCGCCATAAGAGAGAGACCTGACGAAGAAGGATCCATAATAACAGGCGCTACACTAGAGGAATGTCATGAACACCCGAGGGTGGCTGCACCGCAAGTAGTACAGAGCTGAATTATCTATCGCACCGTCGTGCAGCTGTGGGGATAGCAAAAAAAAACACCAAGGCCAGCTGATGGTTGATGCAGCTGATTGATTGAAGCGATGGAGCGAAAAGGCACAGGAGTTTTCAGGGTGGCTTTGGAATTGTGCTTCCAACTTACCGGCAACTGGTATGCCCTCTCCCAAGCACAGGTGGAGTACCAACATCTCGCGCTCCCTGAAACCGCACCGCACCCAAGTGAGTGCGACTGTCACAAAATCACCTTGGGCCATCAACATTACACGGCTGATGGGAAGGAGCAGGTCGAATTGTACACACGAGCCAGCAATACACCACAAAACGAACGAGAGAGAATGCAAGGCAGGCCTTTGCGGCTATGGTACATCACTCAGGGACATATGATGGCACGCACAGTACCCTCTGCAGAGCAGGGCAAGAAAAATTGAAAAGAATGACAATGTCTGTAGTGGTCAGGAAGGTGGCAAAGGAGCGCACCGCAAACCGCGATCTGTAAGGGAGAGACGGCCTAGCCTGTCGTCCACATGCGGGTCAACTCCTGCATCAAACAGCACCAAATCTGGCCGGAAAAATGACAGTGCCGCTGCAAGATGTTCTGACAAGGTAGACAAGTATGCGTGATCGCCAGTGCCATCGGGGAGACCGATGTTGCAATCTGCCGGCTGCTTCCGGGCTGGAAAATTGTCCGCACTGTTGTCACACAGCCGCAGAGGAAGAAAAAGTCAAACGGGAAACATGCACACCTGCTCTTCCACCATACATGCAAGCCTCACATGTCAAACGATGAATGATCTAGGGACGATACAAATTATCAGACCGCTGCGGTGCTCCCAAATCCGCCAGGTTCTAGCACGGCACAGGCATGAACAAGGCAGAGGCACGCATCCCAAGCCTTCACGGATTTCATGCTGTGACGTCAGACATCATCGTGGACGGATCTGCACAGGCAACTTTGCGGCCTTGAAGACATAGCGGCTTGGGGGAAACCTGTGGAAGTCGAAAATGTAGACATCCTCGCGTCCTTGAAAAATTCTGGCTGTGCCGTCCCCTTGATGCACGTCAAGATCAACAATCATGACCCGTTGAACAATGCCATCACGTAGTAATGCCTCAGTCGTCACTGCCAGATCACTGAAGATCACCAAACGACAGGGCAAGGTTGCAGTAGTAGATGAGCCGCGATCAAGGGACCAAACTGTTATCCGTCAAGCAATGCAGATAGATCTTGTCGGCCTGAAAAGAGCAGCAGCATTGCAGATGCAGCACCCCGCACTTGATTACGCAGTACCCCGAGCCAGAAGAAGGAAAAGCGTGGTGGGTCCCTCCCGCCGTGTTCACGGCCAGGCCATGCTGAAGTGCCAGCCGAGCGGTTAAGAGGGTACCTTCACCACAAACATATCGGATTCTCTGAAGTTCATCGCGTGTGAGTGTGACAGGCGGCGCGCTGCCAACTGCAGGTCACAGGGCCGCTCACCTGCACATTCCCAAAGTGTCCGCCTAACTAGTGTTTCTGTGTGTATGATCTCATTGAATCCAATTCTTCTGACAATAGGTGCCGGTAGAGTCCCCGCCAAAAAGTCGTCCAAGTAAGCCTCGCTGTGAACTGCTAAGAGCTCTTCCTTGGTCGGTAAGATGTGTGGCTGCACAATCTGAATTGTTTGCAAACAGCTCCAGGTCAGCAAAACATGCACTGCTGCAATTGTGATGCGGCTGAGGCGAAGGGCCTCTTGTTGCTCTCAACCCTTTGACCATCTGGACACACATCCACCCAATTGGATGCTCTCTTCTCACCATTTCAAGCTCCACAAGCATCACATCACAGGCAGCCGAGGGACCAGACAGGACATACAGTGCCATGCACTGACTTCACACCTTGCACTGTCACACATCTCTCACAGGCATCACGCACACAAAGAGACGGCTGCACGGGGTCATACAACCCCACCAGCTCACTATGGGACGGCCGACCAGCACACAGATTACCTGCTCAGGCAAAATCAGCTGCTTCGATAGCAACCTGTCATGAATGCGCTTGAAAACCTGCATTGGAAATGCGTGATTTTCTCGTAGCACAGGTGCAGAATACTCCTGGCAGCAGCAGACAATGCACCACCACCCGGTGAGTACCAGTGGCCGCCCACAATCCCAATCCAGGATGCCCCCCCCCCCCCCCCCCCCCAAGAGAATGACACTGACTCCCCAACTCATGCATACAGCATTGCACAGTTCAAAACAAAAACCATACTGCATGCCCGGCAACCGCCACATGTGCAAGTCTCGTCAGAGGCAGCGAATGCATGGGGGGATGGGAGCTGACAATGCCGTCCTCTGTTTGCTGTGTGTTTATAATCATGCGCAGGTGCCAGACTTTGCGCCCTACAGGCAACCCACAAACCACAGCCACACCCTCACTGAGCTTACCGGATGGTAGACGACAGGCAACAGCTCGCCAGGAGTCGGCAGTGCGCTTTGAAGCTGTGAGGTTGTGGGCAACTCTACCAGCGGTGGAGATATTGCTCGGGAATGCTGGCTGGATGAAGCAGACCTGCAGCTTGCCATCCGCGCTAGCGAGGGTCGGCTCCACTGATGCATCACCTTTTTGCACAGCTGTTCCACAAACAGCCCATGCAGCAACGTGGAGCTCCTCATGATCAGATGTGGGATCAGCCGGGTCTGGTTTGAGTCCGGCTAGGGATCGGTATCAGCCATCTGCACATGGTCTGCTGGAGGAGGAGGTGCAGACCCAAACAAACAATGATGCACGCACGATTTTTACACCACATGTGCCTTGCGCACATGCAGCCGGGTGGGTGCGCTCCGCGAGCCCTGGAGCCCGGCCTGCATGAAAAAATCGGCATCTGGCCAGGACATGGTAGGTACTCGTAGGCACCTGAGTACTGCCGGTAGGTGTACCCAGTGCCTATTACCCAGCTATGGCAGGTGGCT
Source organism: Convolutriloba macropyga (assembly GCF_964194025.1). Classification (NCBI taxonomy): domain Eukaryota; kingdom Metazoa; phylum Xenacoelomorpha; order Acoela; family Convolutidae; genus Convolutriloba; species Convolutriloba macropyga. The sequence goes on from NW_027453069.1 coordinate 10,013, forward strand.
GTAGCGTTTATTTACACCGGCCCTGATAATACCGGCGATAGCCATAAATAATACCTTGTCGATGCCTACTAATGTATCTCCTACTACGAGTACAATAGTAATAAGGATACCGTTTTTTCTTTCACCTCCGTATCTCCTACCGTATTCGCCTGCCTGGCCGGGGGGCACAAGTGCTTAATTGCTGCAGAATTTCACTGCTGCCCACCCATTAGAATACATAGGTACGGTAGCTTGCTTGAAATGCCCTTTGTAAGAGTACGCAGGGGAAGAGGGACAGGTACACGGCCCAGCTACTCGTATTTCGTACTACGCGCTGGTTGTTACGGATAATAACCATCACCCACCCGGCCCCACCCGCACACACACACGTTACTAACGGTAGGTATCCTGCCCTACCTAATTCGTGTAAACGGACAGCCCTGAACCTCTACTCCAGAATTGAGAGCTGTTTCTTAAAAAAGTTAAAAAAAAAATGGCTCGTACGCGTACGAGTATCGGATTATTTTCTTAGAAAACAATCAATGTTGCTTGGTGCATTGCACCATTGGATCACACCAGCAGCTCTCATCTCAAGTGCTGAACCTCAGTTGCATGTGCAGCAAGAATCGATAGTTGGACACGAAAATATTGCATGCATGCGACTTGTGAGCTATCGCATCTTGTGCGCGCGGCGCTCATCACGCACGATCCGCGCCCTCTGCTGAATATCGCCCGCATCTACGAGCTACGACACCACAGCAGAGCAGCTGGCCTGCAAAGGCCGTGGCCAGTAGCCGCCTCGTGACAATCATGGCTGGCATCCTTCAACACACCGGGCTCTGGCGAGAGGAGCGAGCAGTCTTCTTTTGTTAGCTGCCGCCTTTTAAAAATCGTATCAGACCTCTCTCGTCGCAGGTGATATCAGGCAACCCCAGGTCGCACGTTCCTCACAACTGATACCGCTGAAGTTGGAGTGTCATCCCTGTCATGAGCAGATGTGCATTCTTGCCTCCTCTCTCAAGGGCGAGACGCATTGTCGTCAGTCCATACGAATTAATAACTGGGCCCTGATCCACTCACGGTTTCCCCCTTTCGAGCTGCAGAAGGGTGTGTTAGACTGTCAGCTGCTTTCACTGCTCTGGATGGTGCGTGACGAGCACTCTGCATAAGCATCCCGGCCTTCACACACAGACAATCTAATCTCCTTTGTTCTCGCTCAGTACCTACCCTGTGGCCGGCGCGGCAGCGGGTCAGCCATTTGGGAAGCCTTCCCTCCTTAGTTGGGTGGGGTGGAGGGACAACAACGCACCAGTTATTGGTCTTGGCCCAAAGGCACCTCTGGTGCACGCATCTGTTTTACAATTACAACTGCCTGGGAATTTCGCTAAGGGGCTGAGCTGCGGAGGCCAAGCAACCTCGAGCACGAGTGGGAGCTGCTAGCTGGCCTTGTTGTCATGTATCCCATGTATCGGATGCGCAAGCCTGAGATTGAATCCCATGCTCTGCAATCGCTGGAACACCTGTTGCACAGGGAGACAACATGGCGGATCGTCTTCAAAAAAATGCTACGAGTCGATGAAATCTTCTCAAGCGTATCTACTCCGCGGAAGACCGGCACAAGAATCGCGCAGTGCTGCCTGCGACCATCCCCGGTCATGGGTGCGGCAAACCGGTGTTGCAGTGTCTCTAGCTAGGGGGGCCTGTCTGTCTATACCGCCATGGGCCCTCTCACCCGCATGCTTAATTTGTCTCGTGCTGCAGACCACCCGAAAGCCCGAAAGACAATTCAGTGACACAGCTGAGACAGGCGTGATGCATACCTGAACCGTCAACTCAAAGGAGTGCACGTTCGTGAAGCCTTGGACGTTGTCAAAGTAATGATACCTTGCATTTGGACGGCCACACAGGTCAGTTGCTCGGATGACATGCAACCTTCCCACAGAGCAACAGCAACCTGGTTGGGGGCTGCCACAGCCGCACCTTGCGGGCGCATTGGATGTCCTTTTGTATGCCTGGATGGTCACAACACAACCGCAAAGGTCGGGGCAATCACCGTCACACTCAGAGGTGGGCAGACGCAATGTCCCATGTGTTGCTACGATTAGTGCGATGAGATTTCAAGGGGCGGTTTTCATCAGAAAAGCAGCGGTGATTGGCGCTGAGCTTGTGGAATCTTCCTGGTCAAGTGTCTGATGCTCTTTTGCTTTGGAGGAGCAATGCCTACCTCAAAGCCGTACAAATCTATTGTATCGCACATCTCAGCTGCAAAAACCATGGCAAACCATCCGCTCGTAGGTTTCTTGTGCTTGTAGCTCGCCTGCACCTGCCGCAGCCCAAGCACACACTCCGGTCATGGTGGCGGAAGGAAGGAAGGCAGGAAGGAAGGGCGGCCCTTGCACAGAGCTCAACCCAGAACTGAGAAAGGACACTCACAGCTAAGAGAAATTGTCAGACAGCCGCCAATCAGATGGCAGATTCTCGCTTGGGTACCAACGCACGGCAAAACAGGCTCGCAAGAAACGCATAGAGCGCAATTGTAAAGTCAAAGCAGACCAGCATCGTAAACAGCTGTCCCATGCCTACGTGGTTTCTGCCCAGGCTAGCAACGATGACGGGTGAATGCCTCGCTGTGGCTCTGCAGTTCGCTTGTACGTCCCGGCTGATTGTGATCCCGTGGGGAGAGAATAATATCCTTTTGGCCCAAAGGAAGTGCGACGGTGCGTTTGCCCTGCCCAGCCGCACAGGGCGACAGAGCGAGAACTCAACTCAGACGCGCGAGGGACGAGAACCACGTCTCTAGAGAGACGCATGTTTCTGGGCTGGTGATCCCTGACGGATCATGCACTTCACCGACGCCAGGCCCACCCCTTCTTTCCAGCTGTTTCTGGTCAGCTGACCATGGATCGCCCACTGACACTCAGGCACGGCTACCCCAGGGTAGCTGAACGTGGTGTATAGACCAGGCCGGCTCTCCTGCCTGCTCTGGTAGATTCATAGAAATATGCCTCACAGCAGTGAGATTCTGTCATCGGGATTCCCAACTCTAACCGCCAGCACCAGGTGGGCTGTTTCTGGGCGTGGGTGACTCCCAAAAGAAAGGCGTAAAAGATGGAGAGACAGAGCGACGGGGCTTGGGTCTCTGCTGCCTAGGCCATTTTACCTCTTTGCCGATGAGCAGCGTCATGCGTCTCCACAACTCAAAGGCGGCTGACGTGAAGTCTGGTGACACAATCACCATGTGCAGCAGCTGGGGCGGAAATCTTTCAACAAGACTCATGTACAATCGAAAGTAGGCCTGCCACGGGTCAGAAGGTGGCCGCAGAGCAGTGGGGACACAGAAGGTATCACTGCCCTGGGTTGGCCTCACGTAAAGTGGTGGTGGCGCAGCATCACACCATCCACCGGACACGGAACTTGGCAGCAAACAATACCAACAAAACCCGGGAGAGGGGCGGGTGCGGCGTCAACACGCGGCGATGCTCACTACCTGGTATATCGTGGATTCAAACAGAACCAATCGCCCCTTGTCTTCCGCAAAAGCCTTGGCTTTCGTCGCATCTCCGGTCGCCAACTTCTTAAAATGAGCATGATTGATAAAACCGTACGTAGTTTTGTTTCCAACGTACGTCTCATAGCCCTGCACAGCGCCACAAAAAAGAGTATGGTGCGGCGACTTGTCTCTGATTGCCTGCAGAACGTGCAGGTGAGAAGGTACGGCTCCCTGTGGGCCGCACCCACATGAGAAATGCGGCTCCGCCAACCAAGAGCCACAGCAAACACGATCCTGGGGACCACATTCTCCACACTCTCTGGCACACGGCAAAAGGGGCGCACCTTGGTTGGTGCAGCATTCAGCCTTATCACAGCATCGTGGGAATCGATTTCAACCCCGAGCTGGCCCTGAAGCAATTCGCCGCTGTTTCCGATGACTGCGCAAGTGCGATAGTGCAGCGTCGGCGCCGTGGCCGGGAGGTGGTCCAGCATCTCCGGCGGGAACTTGTACATCCCGATCCCTTGCTCAACCGCCAGTTGCGCGGCCATCCCATGGAAGTTGGCTCCATCCCCGTTTGCAGTTTTGCTCCACAATGGGTATGTGAGGGACGCCCTGCATTCAGATTGGCGCAGTGAGGGCAATCGCAGGGTGCGAGAGCAGGCTCCTCCCGGGAGGTGCACATGGCAACAGCCCTGACTGCAGAATACCAGACATCGCCCGCAGCATACCTGAGGCCGCTACTTGCGTTCCCCGGGGTGCCATCCGTGTAAAACTGTGCCTGCAGTCCAGTTCCCGTGTGCGCTTTATCCACACCAAGGAACTGCAAATCGGTAGGCGCTCTGAAAAACAGCGTGATCTCTCGATCAAACACGGAGAATGGCTCAGAAACCCGGCTATTATGATGCTGGAAAGTCCACGTACCGAATGCAGCAGAAAGTGCACCTCTCCGAGATCCAGCAGGGCCATCCTCCATCTGCTGTGAATCGTCGAGGGGAAGAAGAAGTGCTGCTTCCCTGTCACATTCTGTCAGGACCACCGGCAAACGTCACACGGGACTCCGTCAGACCCAAGCAGATGTAGGCATGGCATGCAAAGAATGGGTTAATGCCGGAGTGGCGGCCGGCCACCTGCTTGTCTGTCGGATATGGTGCCACAGGTCCAAGTGCAGGGGAGCTCGTGGCCTTCAGAAGATTGGGCGGTGAGCGGTCAAGATGCAGCGGGCTGTCATGATCCGGGGTTGATGCGGACGCGGTGCCGTGGTGTCTTTCCAAGGCGGCTGGCTCCGGGTGGTACATGAGATAGTCCCACCTGCATGCAAGGGCGAGGGCAAAGGAAGCACAGCGATGAGTCTGCCTGCTTCAGTCGCGCTGCCCGGCCCTGCCAAGACAGACTCACATCAAACCAGCCAGTTGTCAGGGACGCCATCATTGTGCATTAAGGCCAGCAACAAGTCTCTCGTGGCAGAAGAAACTGGCAGTGTCCCTCTACCATTTCACAGCGCTGGCTCCAAAGATAAGCAACAGGAGGCCCTGCTGCCAAAGGAGGAGTCCACCGCTTTCTTTGGAGACTTTCTTAGCATTGCTCTTCATGTTGACTCAGGGTACATGAGGCAGCCAAGGTGCTGCCCAGGGGCAAAGGTATCGCAGAGGTGCTGCAGGGCCACACAAGCACATGTTCAAACTGCAAGCTGCCGCTCCAGTGTCGCTGCTGACAGTGAATGTGGCAAATGCTGTGAAGGGTGAGTCGAGTCATATGTACATGTCATTTTGTTTTCAGCAGCAACTCCGCTGTCTACAGGTGAAAGGCAGCTGGTAGGTAGCGATGGTCGTAACAGGAATCAGGATACACAGTTCGAGACACCGCAGACCGATAGGTTGGGGTCTTGGGCGTTGGGTCCTGACTGATTTTTTTTTCATGCCTGACTGATGTCACGGACATGTATAATAAATTCGAAATTAATAAGCACCGGCTCGATTCTCGACATGTGCATGATAATATACCATCAAGTATCGTAGTACTCCTACTAGTACTAGACGAGTAGTAGCGATACGAATCCTGCGCTGTACTCGATCTCAGCTACGTAAAACTACACATATATCCCGGGATATATAGCGATATATAGCGATAGCTGAGACAAGCAGACGTTGCCGGGCTGGGTACAAAAGGAGGGTCTGGGGTAGGTGCTCGTAGGGTAGTAGGTAGGGTACCTATAGCTATAATAGTATTTATAGTAGCTCGCCACCCGGCCAGTAGGTAGGGGTACCAAAGCATGTGCTTGGGTAAGAATAGGCCAGTACCAGTACGAGCAGGAGGAATACCTGGCGTACGCATATATATACGAGTACGAGTACAGTACTCGTATAGATGATGAACTTTGAACATTTTTTTTCACCCCCCCGGGAGAAGGTGGGTCGAAAAACCCCAGCAACATAATATGCAGCGCTCTCTAGAGGTACGTAGCTACTAGAGCAGGCTATCAGCTATGGGCAGACCTCGCTAGTCGCTAGCTATTATTTATTATGGTAGCGGTAGACCTCCTGGCTCGTATCCTTATAATATAAAAGTGAAATGGTGTCAGTTTGTATGTTTGTATGTTTGTATGTATGTTTGTATGTATGTTTGTATGTATGTTTGTATGTTTGTCACGTTCAGCTTAATATTGTAATAATTAAGGATTATTATGATTTTAAGGGCCCGGGCCGCAGGCCCGGCCGGGCCGGAGGCCCGGGAAGGTCCGTGTCCGTGCGTGCGCCACTTGTATAATAATAAGGATAGTCGATACTGTAGGAGATACCTAGACGTCCTGCGAACATGAGCATGATGATCGACGATCGTCGATCGAGCTGAAATCGATCGAGATCGATCGCGAGCTGGGCTGCTGATCCTGCTCTTAATAATCGTACTCGTACTCGTTTATTTCGAAAACACGGGATCGACGATCCTGGACGATCACCTATCTATTATCTCTCTAGTACGAGTAGCGATAGTTGTTCACGCTTTCGAACTATACGGCTCATCAGCCTGCAGGTCTGACCCCGGTCTAACCCGCACTGATAGCGTGGGTTCGTCACGGTCTTGCATAGAAAGGAAGCGCCGAACTTCAGTCGCATCGTAGACGGGACGCGTACTGGTAGCTTTGATCTTGATCCAGTCACCAACTGTTCGGGGCGGGGAGGGACGGAGCCTCAGCAGCAACAGAAGCTTGCGGGTATTTGGAACACTCGTCAGCTGATCTGTTGACAGACCTTGCCAAACTTGGGCCAACACAGGGATAGTTTGCGTCTCCACGCAAGGCAAGCACACGGGGGCCGCGCCAAACACCATATCCTGCCACCTCCTCACAGTGCGGCTCATCCTCGGCAACAGATTTGGTAACAATCCTCTGCATGGCCAGCAGTTATGGACGCCCAACAGCCGGCGTTCAGTCTGCTCCTCTCTTTCGAACCTAAACCACTTTCTGGTCTGGTGTGTGTGACCCTCCTGTTGCCCGTCTGTCCAGGCTGAAGGCGAAGCACATGGGTAGCGGATGCAACGACTGTTCAGTGAATGACGCGTTGAGTTCTGGCTTCTAGCGGAACTAAGTGCTGAGACGGCTGCAGCAATCTGCAATCATGTCGCCCTTCGGTGTCGCTTCCACCCCGGCCTTTGGAGCCAGTCCCGCACCTGCCTTTGGAGCGACCCCAGCGCCGGCCTTTGGAGCTACCCCGGCGCCCGCCTTTGGAGCTGCCTCGGCGCCAGCCTTTGGGGCCAGCTCTACCCCTGCGTTTGGGGCCAGCTCTACCCCAGCCTTTGGCGCCAGCTCCACTCCAGCCTTTGGGGCCAGCTCCACTCCAGGTTTTGGTGCAGCTGCCACTCCTGCCTTTGGGGCTAGCTCCACCCCAGCTTTTGGTGCAGCGCCGGCAACTCCGTTTGGGTCCACTCAAACTCCCGCATTTGGAGCGACCTCAGCTCCCGCATTTGGAGCCTCCACCCCTGCCCTTGGAGGTATACATCGACCGTGACGGGTGTTGCGCAGTTGTCTGCCATTTCTTTCTTGCTACGCTGTCTCCTTTCAGCTGCATATGTATTCGCAGTTTGTGTTGTGACCGGTGCTTGCCCCTGCCTGCAGCCGCCAGTACACCGTCATTGTTCGGCGCCGCCTCCACAGGTGCCAGCCTGTTCGGAGCCGCACCGGCAGGTCAGACCCCGAGTCTCTTCGGCGCCACCCCTACTCTTGGCTCCTCACCGGCACCTTCCCCGCTGTTTGCAGCAAGTACGCCAAGCATTTTCGGAGCTGCCACTACCACGCAGGTAACCAGCTATCCCGTGCCATGCTGTGATACTACTCCCAGATGATCTCCCATGCATGCACCTTTCGCCTGCTTCACTCCTGGTTTGCATCGATTCGAGCCACCCATTGCTGCCCAACCTCTGTGCCCGTCCCCCTGTCACCTGTTTGCGCAGTTGGCCCCCTCCATGTTTGGCGGGCCTGCACCCGGTGCTACACCGATGGGGGGGAATGAAGCGGCGATGCGGGAGCTGCAGGTGGGGTATTGTTGAACCATCAGGCTTCCACATGGAGTCAGCGATTTCCAGCTTCTGATGGTGCTTGTGGCTTTGCTTTGCGTGTGTCCTCGGCCGAGTATTAGCGCGGCGCGACTCGTGAAGGGCTCACGTTGTCGCTTAACAAATGTGATCCCGCTTCCCCGTGTACTGCACAGGCCATTGAGGAGGCTTACCGGCCCGGCTCGTCTCAGTCTGCGTTCACATTCTTTCTATTAAATGTTGTTGACAACGCTCAGCGCTTCACGCCCCCGAACGTCGATGGGCACAAGTGGCGTGAAGCCATGAAACAGAAAGCTCAGGAGCCGTACTCTGATCGCCTCTGGCCAGTGCAGGTGGGCCTCATCTGCGTTCGCTCGACTGCCTCATCTTGATTGCTTGCACGCCATGTTGGACAGCAGTGAGCGATTGCCAGTGAAGCTTCAAAACCCACCTGGCCCACCTTCCTGGCATTGTGTGGTTTTGCCTATCAAAGCACCTGAAGTGTGCAAACGATATCCGCCCGCCAGGCAACAGGGTTCAGCGACCTGTTGGCGAGGCGAGCTGCTCAGGATGAAGCCATCAAAGAGAATGAAGAGCGACTGGCAGCACTGCGAGCTGCTGTACGCCAGGTTTCTCGCAAGCATGAACTGGGCATCCAGGAGCGCAAGCAGGGGATTGTTCGTCGGCACCAGGTGCTCGCACCATTTTTTTCTTTGGTGGGTTTGGGGTTTGAGGAGAGAGGGGGGGGGGAGGGGGCAATGGTGGAGCCATCAATGCGGGTGGCATCATGTGGCATTTACTCTTTCCGTAGATGCACACCGGCAACTCAGGCGTTGGAATCGTGACCACAGGAGCTGTGTCATCACCTTCTTCGTGTTGCTCGTTGGATTGATGGCGCCGAAGGGCGGTTAGCATCCAGTATGGGCGGCAGTGCCACCCAGGCAAGCACCGGATCTGACCACTTTCGTGCTTCTCCTCTGTTCTCCCTGTTGGTTCTGGTGCGAGTCGCCCCGACGAGCCTTAGCATGCGCTGCACTGTCCCTTGCAGGGTCGCGATATCTTTGAGTATCATCGTTGGATTGCAGCTATCGAAGCTGCTGTTGCTCCATCCAGTGCCGGTGGCTTGCAGCGGCAGGTGTGCCAGCGTCCCTGCCGGGCAGAGGGGGTGCCTCTTGGCTGGCAACTTCCCCCCCCCCCCCCCCCCCCCCAAAAAAAAAAAAAAAGCACTTTGTTGTGGAGGTCTGAGACACAGCCGCGTTGGCTGCCGAGGGATCCTCTGCAGGTTTCCTGAGCACGCAGAGCAGGCAGCATTCTGCATGAGCCTCTGTTGTCCACTCTGACTTGGCTGTGCATTCTGCTAGGTTGAGGCGCTTGCTGCAGCTGTAAGGCTCAGAGTTGGCGGAGCAGCACAGGAGCCTGCATCCTTGAAGGTGAGTTAGCGTCACCGCGTATCCCATGTGGTGACAGGATGAGCTCTGTATCCTGCAAGGGCTGGTGCCGCTCCTCCATGGTCACATCTCTGCCCACAGCTTTCTGAAGTGCACCTCTGAGCGGATTTGTGCCACACTAGGTTGGGATGGACGAGGACAGCCTCCGCCAAATGCACAAGCTCCTTGAGAACCACATGGGGGCTGTGCGGAAGCTACAAGAGATCCTTGTGCGCGACCAGCGGGACATGGACATCCTGGCAAGAGTCGACCACCAATGATGTGGTGTGCCGATCCAGTAATAGCCTACGCGACAGTGATGATGATCAGCCAACTCCGCTGTTTAATTTGCCCCACCACCATCAAATACCACCTCAGGGTTTCTCCACCTCCGAACGGATGATCTGTCACACTCATCCATGATCCATACTGGGTGCTTTTGTGGTGCAAGGTACTCTGCGGCTGTGCGTGAGGCATTGCAGTCATGCATGCTCGCCTGCATTCGCCGTGTTATGAGCCACTGGACTCTGTGATGTGTACGCCGGTACCCCCCAACACAGGATAGGAGGTACCGAAGGATAGTACTCCAGAAGACGCTGGCTAGGTTGCGACGGGGGCTGGGGTTAAGTTGCAGAAGTGTATGGCTGATGGGAGTAGCACCCACCTTGTCTAGCAAGCCCAATGATTGCTGGACAACACCAGACCACACCCTCGATTTCATTTCATCTCATTTCATTTCATCTCGTAGCTACGCCAAAAACTCGACGAATTGTTGTGTTGGAAATTGCCAATTGGAGGCATATTATATTAATAATAAGTTATTATTATTATTATTATTATTATTATTATTATTATTTAATTAAAATAATAAATAATAGTAGCGTGTCATGGCGTAGGCGTACGCCAGCGTACGTACGCATATCTAATTTTAGGCTGTCGAGCTGTCATGTCGTACTACGTACCACTTGACAGGGCAGCAGTACTACTGTTTTCATGTTTCCTTATCCTTGTTTTGATCCTTACTTAGTGGCGTCACACAGAGCGGACACTCGCTTTGTTGTGATCGCTCGACTCGAATCTCTACCGTACGTCTTTTTTCAGGTACTCGTAAACCGTTACGTACAGTCAGTACGTACGACCAGTTTCCGTGTAACTTTTCTGTTGTTTTCGTACTATTTTCGTACTTTCCGTGCTGTTTTCGGACCCGTGCAGCAACCGAAAGCCATTCCGCGGCTTTCCGCGCCAGCGGACCCCCAGAAACCGCAGTTTTCGCGTTCGACCAGCCCCTAGGCTCGCACCAAGTGTGCAGCTTAACATTTCGTTGTCGACTATCGTTTTAGATCGCGATTCCGTCCATCGCCGACCCTAATTTGATCATTGTTGGGTGTCAGGTGATAGGCATTGCAAAACCTGAGCAGATTCACTAGAAGCGAACTTCAACCTGGAGTTTGAACAACAAAGTCACTCTTTTTCGTACGATTCGAACGTTTCTAGACCCTTTGGAACGATTAGATCACCTCACTTTACTTGAAAACATCGATCACAACAAAGGTTCATAAGGGTTTAGTGGCAAAAGTGCCAGTTCGACCTTTTCTCAGTTGAGCAGCTGGTGACCTGTGGCCGCGAGTGCCAGTTCACTAGTTAGGGACTTAGAAACCGTGGACTTTGCGGGAGCCCGTGGATTTGCGGGACCGACGTGGACTTCTCGGGACTCCTTTGGAGAGGGCCAAGACACCAGTGCATTGACTTATCTTGGTCCTGGAGCAGCGAGAAGAAGTGACAGACAGTGCGCTGACATCCATAAAGCTTTCGGGACGGTTAGTGGTGCCGTTGAGGGTGCCCTGCCGTTCAGTTAGTTACGGGCATTCACCGGTTGCAGTGCCGTTTGAGGGTGCTGCCTCTGGGGGTGTTCCGGTTTGGACCAGCAACCTGTCTGTTGCAAGGCAGTATCACGGGATAAGTGGTACACTGCCGCAGACACCAGGCTATCCAGCTGGCCGTCTGTCGAAGACTTCAAGCTGAAGACCATACGAGCTAGGTGGGAGCTTGCACACTCTCCCCAACGGGCAGCTACGAGACAGCCACAGGGACAGCCCCACAGCTGCAGAGGCGAGGCTACACAGCTACACAGCTACAGCGCAGCTACACAGCTACACAGTTACAGCGCAGCTACACAGCTACACAGCTACAGCGCAGCTACACAGCTACACAGCTATACAGCCGCACAGCCCCAGCTAGGCACACCCAGCGTGGATACAGCTCGCCGGCCCTAGGACGACCAGAGTTTCCCCAGCTCACAGCAACAGTTTTATAGCAGTATTTTCAGCCCAGTTTGGTCAGCAGTTGGACTTTGGTCAGCCGCTGACAGAGCAAAGCAGTCCAAACCCGCCACCGCACAGTTCCCAGACAGCAGATTGCATCCGCACTGCACAGCACCGCATCAGCACGAGCATTCGTGGACGTCCTGGGACTTGCTTCCGGGGGCGGGGATTGCCTCCCGTTCTCGGGGGCAGCCAGGTGGAGCGCCTGGGGACATACAGCGCGCAACCCAAAACATAACCACTCAACAGTCGGGTCCCTGCTCACAACTCGCCCGAGGGCATCAGGCCGACGGGTCTCCGTGGGGTGAACAGCACCCCTGGGTTGTGGAGTGTGCGGGGCTAGTGGTATTGGGGGGCGGACCGGTCACTGTCCTGGTCAGCGTTTCTACACCTGTCAGCATTTCTGTTTCCTGCGGCTGCGCCACCGGTCGATCCACCTGCGCCACCCCAAGGTCACCACATCCCACCGGACCAGATCAGTCCTGGACAGCCAAGCTGTAAGCGGACCCACACCACAGTCACCCAGTCCACCGACCAGAAGCCATTGAGAGCCCCGGCGAGGAGTCACCACCGCTGACACCCCGGACTCTTATCAGGGCCATCACCATGCCAGTCACTACCAGGGCAGGCAGTAGATCGGAGGCGTCACGAGCTGTTGATTTTGCAGAGGACGCGGCTTCTTCCAACACACCTGGAGAGGCACCGCGCCGGTCAGCAGGCACCATTGTTGATGCCTTTCACGACACCGCCGTCCGTGCCCAGGAGGGTGATCTCAAGACCTTCGGCGGGACAAATCAAAATCTCCCAGTATGTGCGCGGTATCAGAACCCGCAACGTACACCGTTCACCGAGTGGTTCTATGAGAACTTCACGCCCAACGTTCTGGTGCCCATGTCCCGACGCAAGTCTCGCAGACTCCAACCCCACGAGGAGTACGACTACCTTCATCAGTATCTGGACAAGAGTGACACCCAGATAATGTACGCGGCACGTAAAGCCAGTTTGACCCAGGAGCTTCATCTGCAAAGCCTGATTGTGGATGACATTCGGCCAAACACCATGCCGGACATCACAAATGAAGAACTGGCGACGTGGCGTTACAACCAGGCTACAGCTCATGAGTACAGGATGCTCATACATGAGCTCGGGGAGTTGACACCCAAGCCGATCATGAAGGTAGCTCTGGAGGAGATGGTACGGGACGGGCTGGCCGTGAACCCCAGTACTTTTGAAGACCGCTACCGCAGTGTTGCAGAGCGGATCAGTGCTTCAGTACAGTGGACAGAGCTCAACTTACAGTTTTTCCTGAAACTGGTTCATCCCTGGTTGAACACAAGCAACCTGGGGACCAAGAAAATTCGGGACACCATGGAGGAGTTGGGTGCGGTTCTGTACAGTGAGACAGACCAGCTGGAACCCATCAGGAAGAAGGTTGAGACAGAGGAGAAGACTACCATGAACATGGAGCTGGCCTTCCGCGAGTTGGCTAACCGATCCCAGACCCTCCATGGTACAACTGTGGATCCGGTGTTGCTCAGCATTGGTTTGGGCCTACCAGCCAGTGCCGATGGGAGTCTTCCGAGTACAGATGTAGCCCCGCCAAAGACCAAGCCAGCCAGTGATGGCAAGGCTAAGGCCGAGACTACTCTGAACGGGCAACGAGGCATCTACACCCGCAACGGGAAGGTGTTTTTGCCCCTGTGTAAGTCGTGCACGGCTCAGGCTTCGCGCGCAAAGTATCACAACCCCAGCCATTGCCCCAGAGCCAAGAAGGACGACGAGGCTACCACGAACGTGGCAGCGGGCGGCGAGCCAGCCCCCAACACCAAGGGCAAGGGCAAGGTTGGAGGAGACGAGTCTTCGGATCAGGTCTCCAAGTTGGTTTCGGAGGTGTCGAAGTGTCTGGCGATGATGCAGAGATCGCCCGGCATTCCAAACCTGGAGTGCTGGAACTGTGGAGAGAAGGGCCACGGGTACTGCGAGTGCCCCAAACAGCTCTCCATGGCTCTCCAGCAACGTCTGACTTTGCGGCCTGTTGAGAAGGCGCGCAGAGAGAGGTACCTCGCGGCTCATTCAAAAGGCGGTAAGACTGCTAAGGCATCTGCTTCTGACAGCAAAGCGCCACTACGCAGCGCCCTGAAACCCAGCGTCGAGAGTCTGCAACAGCAGCTGGTCAAGATGACCGAGCAGCTGCAAGCGTTGCAACAGCCAGACAGCGGTTCCACGAGTGTGGCCAGAGAGTCCAAGTCTGATCGCCATGTTCATTGGCCAGACATGGAAGAGTTTGAGATGGGCGGTGACAGCAGTGATGCTGGCACCGTGACACATATGCAGGGCTATGATCAGGTGGCCAACCCACCGCCCCTGGCCTCTGCTATGTTCCAGTTGGGATCAGCGCTGGCGGACGCTAGCGGCCAGTCCCAGTACGGAGTGAAGGGGATGAAGTGGCGGAAGACAGCTGCAAACGAGGCGGGCACCGAGCCCCCGCCCCAGCCCGAGTCATCTGACACGGCACAGCAGCCCGCCCAACAGCAAGTACCTCAGGAAGTCCCTGCGGAGAGACCGCGCCCCCGGGGCCGGCCCAGGGTGTTGCCGAGAGGCAATCAGAGGGATCCCGGCCGAAGGATGGAAGTTCCTGGCTGGGACCAGCAACGGTCCATGTTGGATCACCGACCTGTGGGATTTGAGCCAGCAGGCATGCAGCCGGATGCTGCTCCTGCTACACATGGGACAACTGGAACTGATCGGGCACCTAACAGAGAATCCCGACAGCTACGCCGGGAGCAGATCTACCATGCTCTGAAGGCAGCCCTCCAGAACGCCCGATTCAGAAATTTGGATGTGAGTGTGGTGACAAACACGGATGAGCACACACGCAGGCTCTGGAACCAAGCCCGGAACCAGGCCTTGCTTGGAGTGCTGGACAGCCGTGATCCATACTCAGTTGCGTGGGATGCAGCTCTGCAGGGTTGTGCAACACACTTCTTTGCAGCCGCAAAGCTACAGTTGTATGACCTGCTCCAAGATTTCTCCTCGATCTATCGAGCTGCAGTCCAGTCTGTTTTCAGTGTTACGCTACCAGAGAGTGTTGAGTTCCCGTGGGAGCTGCCAGATGTGATGACCCTGGAGGAGGCAGCAAGAGGCGGTCAGCCACCTGTCGAGCCGACCCGCCAGTTGCCCCAGTTACCCCCGTCATCACCACCAGGAGCCCCACCACTGGCACCGCCGCCATTGATGGAACACATGTCTGTGGACGAGGAAGGGGCCGCAGCCCGTACGCAGGGCCCCACGACAGTGGCCAGCATGACACAGCTGGGCCACACTTTGGCACAAGGACAGCCAGCATGCTTCAAGCGCACGCTCTGTCCAGTGGAAGCGCGTAAGCAGCTGACCCCTACCGAGTGGCAGGCACGCCGGCAACGCTGGCGGGCTCACACTGGCAAGCAGCCGGTGTACCGCCGCCCTGGGTGCAGCAACATTCGCATGGATCTCACTACCATTGAGATCTGTGGGCTTCCAGTAAAGGCCGGCCTTCTTGATGGTGGGGCTGACGTGGCCAGCTTGAACAAGTCGTTCGTTGACCGCCTGCCTCCTCACATCCGGACTATGTTGGCAGCGTTCCGCATGACCGGGATACACGGCACTGCAGAATGCCAACAGTTAAGAGGGCCAGGCTTGGAAGTGGCGATTAACCCAGGCACAGATTGGGGGCGGGTCATCGAGCACTGGCCCCGCTTCGCCATACTTGACAGCCCTGATCTCCCCGATGTCATCATCGATACATCACTGATGGGAGCCTTGGGAGTGTTTCAGATCTACGACGGCCATCACGCGTTCTATCAGCTGGACCCTGACTCCGGCGAGTGTGGGGAAATCCCGCTCGAGCGCGCAGCGCTGACAGCCACAGCTTCTGAACTCCTCAGGACCCTGCACAAACCGACCGCCGCTACTGCGTCACCGGTTTGGGGGGGGGAAGGCATGGGTTCACACTATGACCCAGTCAATTCTTTTTCGGATTTCAGTGGTCACTTGTACTTGGCACGAGCTGAAAGCTCACACAGCCAGCCGAAGGACACAGGCACATCGCTCAGAAGCCGTATACCTTCCTGGACTGACCAGCGCCAAGCCAAGGGCCCAGCTTTGGACTCGCTACGCAGCAAGGTGACAGCCGCGCAGTTGGCAGCAATCCCAGCCCTACCCCACACTACACCTGAAAAGGTCTTTGTGGCAGATCTCCGGCGCTATGGAGGCAAGTCCGGGGCTCAAAGGGAGCTCCACGTATGTGCTGGTGACCTTACTACCCTTGCACAGAGATTGCAAGATGGGGTCCACATGGAGGATGTTCAGATCATGGACATCAGGTACCAGGACAGTAAGGAGAGACAGCGGGCACGTAGCCAACTCAAATGGCTACACGACAGGTACCCGGACGGGTTACCAGAGACAGCCATATCAGACTGCTTCAGGCTGGCACGGGTGGTCAACCATGATGCAGCCAGTCTCACAGCCCCTGTCGTCATGGAGTATTGTGGTCGAGTGGACCATGTGGCAGTGGAGTTTCCGTGCACCGACACATCTTCACTGGGCTACCAACTGGGTCTGAGAGGCAGCCGCACAGGGATCATAGTCCCGATTGCCGAATGGCTGTTGGACCTCCAGTTCATCCTGGCCGTGGACCGAGGATTTGCTGACTGGAGTGCAGCCCCTGCCCAGTTTGGATGGACGATTGAAAATGTGGACTTCCGACCGACTGCGCGAAGCAGCCCTGAAGTTCACGAGGCTTACGATTGGATGAAGAGAGTTTTCGGTGAGCCGGTGAACCATGAAATTCACCTAGATGGAGACCCGACTGCGCGTACGTCCCTGTGGTGGTGCAACATGTTCACCCAGGACTACTACCACTCAGTCAGGGATCAGTTTCATCGTCCACTCACAGAGACTTTTGATCAGGTGGTGCGCGAGATGACCGGCGGCAAGCTGGCAGCACAGATCGCCTCAGTGGACAACCCACACACTTTGATGGGTGGCCTGAACCAGCCAGGGGAACGCATGATTGTAGCCCCCAAGATGGTGAGCCGTCCGGATACACAGTCCCAACGCGTGGACCCAGAGACGGGACGGCCAGGGGCTGGCATGCTTGAGGTGGTGGGCAGTGTTCCCAGGCAGTACGTACGTTGCCCAGCCGTCATCCGTGAGCGGTTGCTGAAGGCTCAACCTGGCTTCTACACGCGTCCTGAGCTGGACCGCACAGAGGACCAGATGGTCAGAGCAATCGGCAACATTTGCGCGCCCACATCGGTTTCTTGTATTACCCGAGTCCAGGTGGCGTATGCCCACCAGAGGGAGTTTGAGGCATGGCTCAGACTGCAAGCTAGCTCCCTGCGCCTGGATGGAACCGGACAACGGAAAGCAGTGCAGGCCCTGCAGCAGTCAACCCGTGAGTCAACGGTGACAGACCCCGACTACACCGTCAAGTTACAGCGGCTCAACGCTACCGCCAAGCGCCAGTTGACAGCAAGAGCCAAGCTACACCGACACGGTGCCGGACTCACCGTTGCGGGACGCCACTGGCTCAACACAGTCAGGTTAAAGGCCAGAGAGGTTGAACGGAAGGCAGCAGCTGCCCGGAGGCAGGTTGCCATCAACCGACTACGCCGATTGGGAAACAGTGATCCAGGAGGAACCGCGCCGAGGGCCAGCCACTGTGATCACCGTGCCCCGTTGTTGAACATTTTACAGTGGCTCAGTGTGGTTGCAGTCACTTGTGTGACAGCTTACGGATTGGGTACCAATGCGGGAGTGGCTATGCTGGCAAACCAGGCTACACAGGCACCAGTGCCTGACCTGCCGACAGCAGAGCAGGAGCACGACCCGGCACCCACAGACCAGGTTTTGGCCCGTTGCTATGCCCACTTTGCTAACGAGCAGTTCACTGGCAAGGCCGAACCTACAGTCAAAGTACCCAGCAAGCTGGTCAACCAGAAGGATGGGATCAAGCACGAGTGGGAGGTGTCAGAGTCCTTCACCAGGGCAAAAGAGTTTGCCGCCATGATGGACGAACACCCCGACACATACGCTTGGACACTCAAGGGACTGAAGCCTGTAAAGGCAGATCCCTATGAGTTTGAGTTGGTGGACGACAACCCTGTTTTCAAGCGGCAGTACCATCTCGCCAAGCGGGAGCAGGACTTCGCCGACGAATGGGTGAAGGAGTTGGAGGACGCCGGGTTGGTGCGGGAGATCAATTCTCCATATGCAGCTCCTGTGGTGGTGGCCCCGAAGAAGGATGAGTCTGGAGCATGGTCAGACCTGCGGTACGCCATCGACTATCGCGGGCTCAACGAGAAGACAGTGCGGGACCAGTACCCCTGCCCCACTGCAGAAGAGATCATGGCCAGGATGGAGGGAGCCACCCGCATCACAACCTGCGACGCCTTCAAAGCCTTCCATCAGCTGTCAGTTTCAGAGAAATGCCAGAAGTCTATGGCTTTTCATGCTGGCAACAGGTTGATGACTTGGACGCGTATGCCGTTTGGGCAGACCAACAGTGTGGCCGCGTGGCAGCGGGTGATGGACTCAGCACTGAGAGGCATCCCCTATGCAGCCGCATATGCAGATGATGTGATCATCTGGTCGGGAGATGATGAGCAGGAGCACATTGAGAGGGTGCGCGAAGTGATGGCAGCTCTGAGGAAAGCTGGCATCCAGGTGGCAGCCAAGAAGTGTCATCTGGGCCTACGCCGCATCGAGTTTCTGGGCCACATCGTGGGTACAGGAGGCATCGAGCCGATGTACTCCAAGGTGGACGCCATCAACCGCCTGCCGCCGCCCAAGAGCCAGACGGAAGTGAGAGCTTTCCTGGGGATGGCGACCTACTACTGCAGGTTCATCCCAGCTTTCCACAAGTACAAGGGACCTCTCACCGCTCTCACCAAGAAGGATGTCAGATGGAGCTCTCAGACATGGGGACCCGACCAGCAGGAGGCATTCCAACAGATCAAGGATCTGCTCGTCTCCGCGAAGGTGATGCGCAACCCAGATTGGAGTAAGCCATTCATCTTACACACTGACTGGTCCAAGTCAGGTGTAGGGGCTACTCTGTCACAGGTGGATGATGACGGTGTGGAATACGCCATCGCGTATGCTTCCCGGACCAACAGCCCTGCAGAACAGTCATTTTGCAGCTACGAAGGGGAGGTCAGTGCAGTGCACTACGCGGTGCAGCGGTTCCGCTACTACCTGTGGGGGAGGCGTTTCAAGTTGATCACTGATTGCAAGGCCATGCAGTGGCTCCGGACTACCGCGAAGCTTCGCGGTAAGCTAGCGCGATGGAGCCTGCTGCTCGCCGAGTATGATTTTGAGATTGTTCATCGCGCCGGCAAGGACAATGTGGTACCAGACCTTCTCAGCCGCCTGCCCACAGAGGACCTGCGCATGACAGAGGACACAGATGGGTCACTCACCGGCACGGCCAGCTACACAGCTCAGCATCCGGCACCCACTCAACAGCAGCAACGCTTTGCAGCTTTGCAGGCAGCAGCAGCTTTCGTGGCCGGCAGCACTGATGTATTGGCCCTGACAGAGGACCCTGGCACACGTGACATCTATGAGTCACCAGTGGCAATCAACTTTGTCAGAGGTGACCTCAACAGAACTGATGTGACTTCCCAGCAGTGGACCAAGTTACAGTCACGGTGGAGGGCGTACAGCTATGCCAGAGACAAGGTCTGGAGGACCATCGGCAAGCACGGCGCTCTAAAGCTTGAGGTGCCACCACCTGAGGAGAGAGTGGACATTATCAAGAGGGTTCACCACAAGATCGGGCATCTTGGCAGGGACCGTACCTACCATATGGTGTCCTGGTATTATTGGTGGCCGGGCATGCATGCCCAAGTTGCTTCTGTGTTGAAACAGTGCCTACAGTGCGACCGTGTCAGGTCCACATTTTCAGTCAAGCATGATCGTCTGAAGCCAATGCCAATCTTCGGCATGTTCTACCGGTTCAGCATCGACTCAGCAGGCCCTTTTCGTCCCAGCAGCACCGGCATGCAGTATGTTGTGGTGATTGTGGAGCATTTCAGCAAGTGGATCGAGCTGGTTGCTATACCGGAGCTCAACCCAGCACAGACAGCTCGTGCGTTCCAGGAGCGAGTGCTAGCTCGGTATGGAGCACCAGTGGAGTTAGTGTCAGACAACGGCCAGGAGTACCACGGAGAGTTCTCAGACCTCCTGCGCCGCCATGGAGTCGACCAGTTGGAGATACCTGCAGGCAGGCCGTCTACGAACGGGATGGCAGAGCGCATGGTCAAAGTGCTCAAGTCTGCACTCAAGAAATTTGTGGAGAACCAGGGAACACTGACCTGGGATACGTGGCTTCCAGTAATCGAGTTCATAGAGACAAGACAAGACTCTCTCCATTGTTGGAGCAGTACAATTTCTTTCTTTTTACACCCGTACACTGACACACAGTACGTCCACGGCAAGCGGCCATTATTCTTTAATTATTATCTCTAGTAGTCTTATTACTTACTAGTACTTACTAGCCATAGTAGTACGTACAACTCCCCCTGGTACGAGTACTACCACTTACCAGTTTTTTTTTTGGTTTTTTCACCCCTTGTCAGAAGGGTACAAATCATCCGTACCCAGGTACCTAGTACCTACCAAGAACGAGATACACGCGCTTCAGAATTCCGTCATCCTGTTTCCCATACTTTCCGTCTGACTCCCTTTTTCTCTCTTTCCGTCTGATTCCCAGCGCTAGCTTTCCAAGTATCGCGCATATGCTCTCTTTCTCTCGATCAATCCGTCCCTATAAATATAGTTGTTTCCACATGATGTAACACATTAACACAGGATTCTAACATGGTTTCGGAGCAGTAATATCCTGGGATATCCTTCATTTCTGGTACTCTACCGCCTGACAATTACAAACTCACTGACAAGAATCTACTCTGGACAACTGAACCCGACCTGGCCTGACCTGGACTCTTATCTGATCTACTGGACGTTCTTACTGCCGAACTGCCTGCTGGACGACGTACCCTACTCGGTACCTCGGAACTCCGTACTCTGAAATTCCTGAACCCGACCGGGACGGCCCGCGACTCTGCCGAGCATGCCGCCGAAACCTGCTGCCGGCCATGGCCCTGTCGGGGCCGCCCCTGGCACTCCGACTCCAGAAACTCTGGCATCACTGACTGCTCGCATCGAAGAACTGGAATCGCTCGCTAAACAGCAAAGCGACGAGCCACGACCAAGACAACTAACCTATGGGAAACTCGTGTCCCCAGGACCTTTCTCCCTGCCCCACAGTCGCCTTACTGACGAAAACCTTTCTTCTCGAACTTACACCAAACTGAAGTGTTCTCTGTACCCCACCGGTTTTGTCCGTTGTGACCCTAACAACCCTCCGGAAGGTTTGAAGGGGGTGAAACCCGCCGATGTTCCTACTTTCCAGGGGACTGATTTTCCTGAATTTTCCAAATTAGCACTGTTCAACTTTATGGCGGGCTACGACCCCATCCTCACCGAGGCCCTACTAGCCGTTCATGATGAACATCCAACCAAGGCCCACAACATGTCTACTCAACGCCAAGCCCTCCAACTACTCAAGAGTGCCCTAAGCCCCTACCAACCTGCCGCCGATCTGCTTTTACTCGTACCTTATGAGAGCAAACTGCCTGCCGCCGATGCCTGGAGCATGGTCCACACCCATTTTACTCGTGGTATCCTACTAAGTCTTGGACGTCACCTGCGAACATGTATCTCCCCACAATATTCTTCAGAGACCGCGATTTCTTACATTCATCGCGTTCTACTCGCTCGCGAAAATTGCCACTCAATTCTCCCAAACTGTGTCTCTGATGATTTGGCCAGCGTCCTAATCCTTACAGGATTATCGTCCATGTACGCGAGTACTGCAGAAAAATTGTGCGCGAACTATCTGGACACCGTCCCCTTCATCGATGAAATTCGTACTATGATCCTACTTAACCAAGGCTATGACAACGAGCACCTCCCCAAGACCTACTCAAACCCTCAGCAGACCCCTCCGAACCCTCCAGCAGGGTCTCCGGCCGTTCTGACCACTGCCGCGCCATCTTCCAAGACCCCACCAAGCCCTTGTTTTCATTGTGATCAGCCCGGCCACTGGGCGTGGGCATGCCCTAACCCTAAGGACCCAGTCGCTTTTGCCTCATGGAAAAAGGCTCGCGAGGAGCGCCGCTTCAAGGCTCGCTACCCTACTGCTCAAACACCCAACCCTAAGGTCCAGGATAACCCTACCGTCCAGATCAGCTCCGTCCCAGCGGGGGACAGTTCTCCCCATAACGATCTCTTCGGGTTCGACTACAGTGGCTAAATCTACGTACGAGTACCTGGCTACGTCTGAGCGGGGGTGTCAGAAGGGTACAAATCATCCGTACCCAGGTACCTAGTACCTACCAAGAACGAGATACACGCGCTTCAGAATTCCGTCATCCTGTTTCCCATACTTTCCGTCTGACTCCCTTTTTCTCTCTTTCCGTCTGATTCCCAGCGCTAGCTTTCCAAGTATCGCGCATATGCTCTCTTTCTCTCGATCAATCCGTCCCTATAAATATAGTTGTTTCCACATGATGTAACACATTAACACAGGATTCTAACACCCTTGGCACTCCTGCTGGCACCAGTTCCCCTCCCCCCCCCGGCCCCCACCGTGTACTCGTACTCGTAGTCGCTCTAGAGGGTCTCTAGCTAGTACAGTACGAGTACTACCTCTGGTACGGCCCACCTTGGTAGGGTACGAGTACTACCTACTTTTCTAGCCATGTGCGGCTGCATGTTCTGGCCTGTATGTGTATTATGAACCTATCACCTCTACTAGCTAGAGGTACTTTTTTTTTTACACCCCCGGGCAGGTGAAGGTAGAAAACCTCTAGAGGTACTACTGTCTACTCGTAGGAATAGGAATTTGGAATTACTAAAATTACTCCCGATTACGTAGGTACCCTCTGGTACGTTATTTCGTAATATCTTACGTGATCAGGGATCACCATTCACCACGTGGGAATTAGTTTTGTTTTCGTGCGGATCGTGCCCTCCGGCTCGGGAGAACATGGCCGGCGGGTGGGTGGAAAGACCACTGC
The DNA here is from genome assembly GCF_964194025.1 of Convolutriloba macropyga. Taxonomy (NCBI): domain Eukaryota; kingdom Metazoa; phylum Xenacoelomorpha; order Acoela; family Convolutidae; genus Convolutriloba; species Convolutriloba macropyga. The sequence continues at coordinate 32,886 of NW_027453069.1, forward strand.
GCCCCACTCTTTCGAGCCGAGATGCGACTCGAAGACCAGGCAAGCTCCGCCAGGCGCCAGGCGCAGCCGAGCCACGTGGGTTTATTTATACTCTACACTATGACAAGGTAGGCAGGTACTACCTAGCTAGGTATCCGTTACGGGTGGTAGGGTACCCGCCCTATTATAAATTATTTTATACTGGCTAGGTAGTCTAGTAGTTGTTAGCTACCGCCTAGAGAGGTACCTAGCTAGCGATAGTCTACTCGCAGGAGGCACTACAATAGATAGATAGATAGTAGCTAGACTCTAGTATGTATATCGATCGATTAAGTACTGTACGTACAACGCGTACTCACTGGCTACTCGTACGAGTACGATTACGATTATGTCGGCTATATATGGTACGAGTATAAATAAAGTATTTATGTTATGCATATTATGAGGAGGCGTGGCGGATATTTAGCGATAATATAGTAGACCTTTGCGGAGTGCGGAGTCTGTAGGTATCCCCCTACCTAGAGTACTCGTACTGTACGCAGGAGATACCTAGGAGATGCAGACTCAGAGTACAGCTTACCTGTCAGTACAGCTTACTTGAACCTGCCGCCTGCGTCAGTCAATCCGCGCCCGCCCGCCCGGCCCGGCCGGGGCGCTGCAGTCACAATTACTCACAATATTCCTCTCTGGAGTCTGCACTCTGACTGACTGCAGCTTGAGCTTTCCAGAGAATATTTTTCGGAACTGACCTGCAAAGATATTATGCAACCCACGATTTCCATTGCCCACCGGGCACGGTCCCACGAGCGGAAGTTGGAGCAGTGGATTTTCATGGTGTAGCGATATTTGCGCATGCATGTCAATCACTGTCCCTTGGCAATCTTTCTGACTAGCAGTGCTGACAGGCCGTGCAAACCGGTTGACGTGTGGAGTAGATTGGGATGTCTCCCGAGGCAGAACCTCAGCCCAGTGAGGCGGAGGCCATGGCAATAGTCCCGAAGGTGGCTTGGCAGGACTCGAACACCTCGGACGAAAAAGTGAGCTGCGGCCTGGCCGCGAACCCCAGCGTAAATCTGGCAGCGACGGCTGTCAATCCTTGTACCAGACTATCGGAACCTCAGTCCCGTTGGGAAAGGGGTCGGTGGACAAGTTCTGTGTTTGGGAGGAAACTCGCGTTGCTTCTCCCCTGATATCCGCCAGGCGCTAGAGCTGGGGCACTTGAATTGACAGCCCCTGGCCCCTGTGCTCGTGGTTCCACAGGGAGATGACTGTTCGGAGCAGAAGCCCCTGGTTACGGGCTGCAACCATCAGCTTGACCTGGTTTGATCCCCTGCAACGGTTCCGTTCAGTTGTTGTTCACCAACAGGAAGCTGCAAGCTGCAAACGTGTCTGTGCCTGTGACACCAGTGCATGCCCGCCTTGTCAAGTCTCCTTTTTCACACGGAAATGCACTGCTTGGCTCAGGCACCGGAAAATGCAGATTTACTCAGTAGAGACATAATGTCCGACACGTTCGCGGCACTTCCTTTGAAGCCGAAGCAAGTGATGAGGACCGGCAATACTCAAATCGAGTGTTGCGTCGTTGGGGAAACTCCCAGTGGCCAGATGGTGCGGCTGTCACTTCGAATGCATACCTGCAGTTGTTCATGCTGGGCACGACACCAGAACTAGCTGGTTGAATGAGCCTTGTTTATCTCCTCCTCGGCAACATGGGTTTCTCAGTGAGGCCGTGACTCGGCTTGGGACCGCAGGCTGTTGACATGCAAGTCACCCAGAAGTTCCGGGCATACTACGATGCCAACGAATTGAGGAAGGCCAAGGAGTGCCGCCAGCCAATACAACGGCCCGCTCCTCCCAGACTATCGGGCGCAAGCAAACCGGTGAGTCAGCCGTGCCTCTGGGGTTATCTTTCCATCCAACGCGGCAATGCAGCACCACATGGTTCTGCTCTGCCCGGCAGCTAGAATCGCATTGACAGTTTTCTGAATGGGAGCTGTGTTGCAGATGTTGCTCAGTGAGATTGTGCATGAGGACTGCGAGGGGCATCTGCCTGCTCTGCCCCCCTCTGGAGACGGGCAGGTTCCTTGCCAATGGATTGTGGATTCTTCGCAAGTACAATTGAATCGCCGACTTGCGGTTGGGGGTTTTGCCGAGGTGCGCCTCCATTGCCACTGGCCTTTGCGTGCCTCGGCACCGGCTTCTTCTTCGCAGGCTTACCAAAAACTTCGATGCCTCTGTCGGCAGGTGTTTCTGGGGCAGTATGCTGGCACCCGCGTGGCCGTGAAACGTCTGTTTGCTCAAACAAACCATGAAGAGTTTCGGCAGGAAGTCCGAATGCTGGCGCAGCTTCGACATCCGAATCTTCTCCTTTTTATGGGATACACCATGTATCCCTCCCTTGCAATAATCACAGAGTACATGCAGCGCGGTAGCCTTTACAACATCATCTCCAAGAGGGGAAACATCCCTCTGGAAACCAAGCTCCAACGATCTGTGGCTCTCAGTGTGGCCCGCGGCATGGTACGTGGAGGATTCATGTATTGTTTGCTGCCGCGATGCCCTGCAGCCTCCATCCGGAATGCATAATATCCTCCTCCTCCTCACTGGCTGCTGTCTGCACCAGGCTTACCTTCACAGCCGGTCTCCCCCAATTCTGCACCTGGATCTGAAGTCGGCGAATATTTTGGTCGACAATGCATGGCGTGTGAAGCTCGGTGACTTTGGGCTGTCGAGGATACGGATCAACTCGTGAGTGCTGTGACAGCCCTTTGCAGTTGAGGGAATGGATGCCGGTCGCTGAGAGCCTGTCCTGTTTTTATCGTGGCTGACACTTGACGCATGTTGGCCTGCTCCCACAAACAGTTTCATGTCAAGCGCTGCCTCATCTGGAGGGACTCCCCAGTGGATGGCACCGGAAGTTTTGCGCAGCGAGCGCTATGACGAAGCTGCAGATGTGTACAGTTTCGGCGTTGTTTTGTGGGAAGTGCTGACAGGAAAGGCCCCGTGGGCAGATATGCACGCCATGCAAGTGGTGGGGGCTGTTGGCTTTCAGGTGAGCACGCGTGTGTATTGCGCCTCATGAACGGTCATCAGTGGATTCATGCGCTTGTGATGGTGCTGCCGTTCCACGCTTGGGATTGACACACCCTGGCACCTGCAGGGCCGCATGCTACCCAGACCATCATCTCCGGACGCCGACCCCTTTCTTGTGGAACTCTGCATGCTGTGCATGCGGCCAAACCCTCGGGAGCGGCCCATGTTTTCAGCAATGGTTGATGCCCTGGATGAGCACTTTAATCACCGGCCCGGCTCGTCCTCTTCCTCCGCTTCGCTAGCCCATGTCACAGGGACTGTACCCCCGGTGGCAGAAGAACAGGTATGCCAGCGAACTGTATGTATGCCTTCCTTGAGGTTTGCCGTTGCTCTGGCATAGAATGGCTCAGACGTTGTGGTGATGGTCCATTAGGAGTCGCCACGCGCTCTTTTCAGCCCACCTCACGGGGAATCATCAGTGGGAACTGCTCCACATTCGAGCGGCCGTTTGTCCATCCGAACGATCAGCAACGCATCCTCTGAAGGGCGAGCGCCATTGCCTGACGACGAGCAGCTGCCCTTTGCACACCCCGACAACGCTTCGGAGCCAGCCGAATTTCAGGTGTGAACATCGCTGGCCTTCCCAATTATCTACGGTGGTGGATCAGCATGGGAATTTGCTTGTCATTTTCACCACCGAAAGGCTTCCCTGATACCAACCCACTGCGGTCCCGCAGGACAAGGAGCTGCCGAAGATGTATGGTTTGTTCAGGCAACCCTCCATCGTATCACCGTTTGCAGATTCAGAAGGTGGAAAGCGATCTCTTGTTTGCTTGCACATGCGAAAACACATGTTGCATTGTTTTTCTGAACTGAGATGCCTCGGCTGGCAACAGCCCCTGACCAGCAGTTGCTGTGTGTGCAACAGTTGCCCCAACCGCAAGGCAGACACCGCTGGTGTCCCCGTTTACGGACGGCCTTGGCTCGCCCACGTCAATGGCTGAGATGTCACTGGCTCAGGAGGCGGAATCTTCAGGTGTTGCTGCTGATCCGAGGATCGTCAGCGAAGCCTCGCGCCAGGAATCCATTATTTCTCCTTTTCTTCAAACCAATGACGGCTCTGAAGGAGTGGAAGCTGTGACCACTGATTTCAGCGGCTTGTCTGTCGACGTGGCGGCACCGAATGCCGTTGGAGCCCGAGGGCCTGAGACATCGCCTCCTTCACTGGCAAAGGAGTGGCACAGTGCGTCTTCAGGCCAGTTTCCGACATCTTCGCCTTTCGAGGTGGCCCCAACGGGCAGTGAGGTGGAAGAGGTTGACCCCACTCCTGAGGCTGCGGAACTGAGCCCTCCGCACACGCCCACGCAGCATCCAATGCGCTTGCAAGGCCCTCCGAGCAACGGATTCCCCGCTCACTCTGGAGTTTCAAACGCCAAGCAGCAAGTTCCTGCTGATGGCCTATTGATGTTGAAGCCTAGCCGAGGCCCAGCAAGCCGGCATGGGAGCCGCGATCCGGATCGATCCGCAGAGGATGCGTCTCATTTCCCTGACACTGACCAGACTCCATCCGCACCACCAAGCAATACGCAAGGCCGTAAATCTGGAAAGATCATGCGTGCATTCTCAGACGCCAGGAGGCGATGGACCTGCTCGACCAAGTAGCTGCTGCTGCATTGGGTGTGCCAAGCAGGCGCTAGGGTGCCACTGTAAATTCTGTACAGTACAATACTTGGGACGTGCGCCTGTCATAGGGATTGTCAGTTTTGGGGCCCATAATCCCGGGCATCTCCGCAGTCTTCATTCACCGTCTGACGCAGCTCAACTTGGCGCTGTGCGAATTGCTCAGTTGAAGGGAATGTCTGCAGTTGACAATAAGTACACTCTATGCAGGAAGCGTTCACCCCAGCAGAACAGCAGAAACCACATGGGGTGTGACTCGTCTGTTCACGGCTTTCAACTTTGGCGATCTGAAAGATGGGCACAATGGGAGGCCCCTTATGATTAAATATGCACCCTGCGATCGTCTCAACCGAAAATCGTGAACATTATAGGAACAGAAAACAATGGTAGGCGTGACCAGCGAATTGCTGCTGTTGGACTGCAGCCTCACACCCTTGGGAACCTGCTGCGGTGGAGAATCAGGCCGGCGTTCGGAGGCTCTCAGGTGTCTCCTCGCGGCGAGAGAAGATTCAGTGGTGGTACGGCTCCCCGCGGAGAATCGTCCAGCCTCTGTAAATTTGCTCCAGCAGCACAACGTGTGCCACCTAACGGTCCACCAGAACAAGCAAAAATACGCTTCAAGGGATGCCTTCCCAGTGCAACAGAGTCAAGGCACTCGCAGCGGAACTCGCTACGAGATAAGCATGAGCACCACACCAACTGGATCTCAAAGGAGCCTCGAGACATATCACCTGATGGTTGAGCACCATGGCAGACAGCCGTATCGTCTTTGAACCCCGTTGCTGGACCTGGGGATGGCGTCCCAGGCACACAGGTTGTCAATATCGTGAGCTCAGTTCTCCGTGCAATACGAGAGTGACACTGCATTGTCGGCCGGCGCTTCAAGGAGACTCCCAACCCATCGCGAGCCAAGAAGATGACAGCTCATGTCTGGATGTCACGTGAGCCAGGAGGTGGCATTGAGGAGACATTTGGTGGGGTGACACACAGCCACAAGGAGCGGTGGCGCTCAGGATTCACCTCCTGACTGTGCCCGTACGGTCCCCCAATACAGAAGACTATTCTGTTGAGTCCACGGTCTCCTGCGTCTGCCAGCAGCGTTGCCATGCCTTCCGACGTAAGGTCCTTGCCCCTCTCGTCCAGCACAACCACATAGTCATCAGGCGTGAGGAGTCTGAGGACGCGCTCCCCTGCACGGAAGCCCCAAGCCTATGCATCACTGCCTGTACGTACAGGTGGAAGGACCGCAGTCTAGCCATGGGGATCAACGGGGGTGGGGGCCGTCACCCTCGGTGGTCTTTTGGATGTTTGGATCGCTTGAATTCTTTGGATTTGGCCGAATTTGGACGTGCTCAAACTTGCAATAGTTCTGGATCTTGGAAGCGTACTCGTCTGCCATGAAGAAAAGCGTTGCACACGTTGTCACCCCGCAAAAAAAAGGGGGAGACAGCGTTTGTACTGTGTGTCGGAGAAATGCAAGGGAGGCGGCATAACTGCGTTGCTCGCAAACACAAAAGCTGTGCAGTGGGTATGAAACTGAGGAGATGCGACGTGCGCAAACAGACGCATAGGGTACAAAACGAGTGACATCGGCATCCCCAGCTGATCCCCGCTTGGCCCAGGCGGTTGATCAGAGTGCCAGCACACCTGCCATCAGCGAGGCTCCTTTGCTGTTCTTCTTTGTGATCGTCAACACCTTGATAGGCACCGGCCGAACAGCACGTGCCAGATTCTTGGAGCTGCTGCTGCAGATCACCGTCGCTGCCAATTCGAGGAAATGTGTCAGCACGGCGCAGGTGCGCAGGCGCGCTCTCGCAGACCAGTCACAGCCGGGTGATTGGCAGAGCAAAGAAGACGTAGCGTGCCATCAAAACCAGGCGTCCAGTCACTCGAGGGAGGCAGACTGTTGTGATCTGGGCAGCCATGATCAACCATGCAGCAGGCCAGTGCCGGAACGCGGTACAAGGTCGGAGAATACCTGTCATCATCTTGCTTCTCAGTTCTTTGCCTGCCCTTTGTCCGAACATCCGTCTACAATGAGGCAAAGACTTGCTGCCTGCCTGTAGCGCCGAGATGGAAGCCATGTCGTTGCCTTTCTGATTGCTGATCTCCTGCCTGCTGAGCCCTAGCGACGGAGGGGCCGGCCAGTGAGAGCGGGAGGGAGGGAAAGCTCTAGATATCAATTTCACACATGCACCTGTGCACGTTGCTGTTGAAGGAACTCCCAGGGGGGTGGAAGGACTTTCAACTTTCAAGTCCGAGCTTGACGCCGGCACCCCCACTTCAATATACTACAAGGAGATACCCTCTCTAGAGAGAGTGCTGGGGTTAAGGCCTAAGTAGGTAAGTAAGGATTCTCCTTTTGGTAGAAGGGCTTTTTTCCAGCTCTACAATTTTAGGTACTCGTAGTCCTCCCGGGCCCCGGGGTGCAAAAGAAACTAAAGTATTGTACAAAGTACTAAGCAGCCCTCGTGGACCTGCATGCATGGCCGGATGGGTCCACCGCAGATATGGACTGGTAGGGTACCTAGTACCTACATCCGTACTCGTACGAGTTCCTGGCGTGTACTACGGACGTAGCTTATACCAGTACTCGTACAAGTAGGAAGGCCGGTAGGGTACGGGGCACCTACCCATACGTTGATAGGGTGTTTTAGTATCTGCATATAATTCGTGCATCATGCGCATTTGTGCTGTGGTACCAGTACATATGGCAGGTACCCTACCTAGGTTCTCGGGTGCCCACATAGTATCCTAGCTGTGAGGCTGCCCCTTTCCCGTGTAATTACCTCGTCACCTCTAGGTACCTACTGTAGCTGTCTGTACATGCATGTTTTTTTTTTCACCCCCGGCCCGGGGAGAAGGTGGGTCGATGCCTGTATACAAAATTTTCGTACTCGGTTAATTTCGATTGCAGTACGTGGACGTCAGTAGGGTACGTGTACGAGTAGAATTTGAGAGAAATTTAGTTAGAGTGTCAATTATAATTTTCAAATCGATCGATATCCTGTCTGAAACGTTCAAATTTGTGGGCCAGGTTTGGAACTTGGCGTGTGCTGAGCTAGTGGAGTGCGACTTGAAACGCACACAACCAGCCTGGGATGATACTGGTCAGATGCATGAAAGCTGAATTGACATGCCCTGGTATTAGTTCAGGTCAGCAGCATAGGGGAGACAACAAGGCGTGCCCAATGATGGCTTTCTAGGCTGCAGGTGGCAGGTGGGCACGGTAGGGATACCTTCACGCGTTTCATGTAAACAATGTACACTTCTTCTGATTTGTGGGCTTCTGACACAGTGTGGGCAAGTGCTCACATTCTAGCACTGGCATTGACGGCCTGACCGAAAGGGCAGCCAGCCAGAACTGCATACCTGATCGCTCATGTCCCTTGCCTCCAGGCTGCTCCCAGCCAAGTGCTTTCGGAGAGGAGAATATAGCCGGCAGCCTGCAGGATCGGCGAGGGCGCGGCCCTGTGGACGACCAATCTTTTGCCGTCTGAACCGCCGACCAATCTTGTGCCAGCATGACCGGGAAGAAGCGGGGTTTGTCGCTGGAAGACAAGAAGGAGAAGGTCATGGAAATTTTCTACGAATCCAGTGATGTTTTCCTCTTGAAGGTTCGACAGCACTGCTATGCACTCTTCCTCCGTCACTGAACCGGCCTTCACTGCCTGCATGCCGCCCCGCGATCTTGGCGGGATCAGAAGCCGTGCACATAGAGTTGAGGCCCAAACCTGCCAGCCAGCAAGGCTCGCTTGCATCATGAAGCTTGAAAATTTTCGAAAGAGCCTGTGCCGAGGCTGAACAGTTAGGTCACAGCAATCCTGTGCTTGAGGTCCTCTGGATGCGCCGGCCCTGCCCAGGAAATTGAGAAGCTTGCAGTGAAGAAGGGCGTGACATTTCAAAGCGTCAAAGACGTGGTGCAAGAGCTGGTGGACATGGACGTGTTGCACCAGGAAAAGATTGGCACCAGCAACTTCTTCTGGGCGTTTCCGTCTGAAGCCTCTGTGAAGGTAAGACGAGGCACAGTTGCGGTACGCGTGGGTGCCTGACTAGCACAGGGCCGCCCGGGATTGCCGTCCAGGGCCCGGTGGCGGCGGTGCTTGTGGCCAGCCGTCAGTTGGTGAGATTGAAGGTCTGTACAACGCCTGCGAAACAAGCAGGACGACACGGGGAGTGGCGGACGCAAAAGATAGCCTCCAAAGTGCTGTGCCTCAGCGCTCCCTGACCCTTTTGTCTTCAATGCGCAGCTGGAGAAGGAGCACCGTGCCGCCAAATCGCAGCTCGATTCGTCGGAGAAAGCCCTGGAGCTTTTGTCCAACGAGCTTGACAAAGTCCGGGCAGAACGAGCCAACAATGTGCGTCTTTGTTACATCCGTGGCAAACCCATTCTCGCCTCGCCGCAAATGGTCAAAGCGGTCGCCCCATTGTTTTTTCTTTTGCGCCGTCGCTGCCGCACACATGACCGGTTGTGATCCGTATATGAGCGAGTTGTCTGGAGAGAAGAAACTGGGACCCGCACTTGGTTGCCCCTGAAAGAACGGTCGATGGCACAAGAGGGGATGACTCAGAGGGGATGACACGCGCAGCACAATCTCCTCTGAAGAACAACGATTTGAGTGTTCTTCCGCTTAGAAATCTGACCCGAGGCGCTGCTCTCAGGGGGACATTAGCAAGCGGATGGAGGAATTCAGTCAGCTGAAAGCCCAAGAACAGGACCTGCAGCGGCAACTGCACAGCCTACAGAGTTCGGACCATGTTTTGTTCCAAGAGCTGGGTGCGTCTCACTCAACCGCGCAGTCCCTGACACATAGACCCGGCAAAGTCTTGGAACACAACGTGTCTGTCTCTATGCCAACTGCCAATTCTGTACCGTAACATCGGTGGTGCGCTGCTGCTGAATCTGGGCATTGTTATTCCTGCATGCCTCCCCCCGCACTTCCCTTCCCTCTGACTGTTGCGGCACTGTCGATGGCAAGCAGTCCTTCCAGCGCACTTCCCTTGCCTTACCGTACACACCATTGCACTGTGCGCCCCCAGGCGATGCCATCCCAACAGCCCGTGATTCCGCCAACCGTTGGCTAGGTAAGCGTCCAACGCCCACCCTATTGCGGCAGTGCAGTGGGCATGGATTTGGGGTTGTCGGGATTGCTCAGGCTCTGGTCAGGGGGGAGTCCGTTCCTGGCTTCCGCAGCTACAGTCGTGCTGACACACCGTGTGGGAGAGGACTTGAATGTCGGCTCGGGCGTCGGTTGCATGCTCTCGCCTGCCAGCTATTGTGTCTGTAAGATTGTCCGTTGCCACAGATAACATCGACATGCTGCGTGATTGGACAAAGAAGAAGTTCAGTGGGATGGAGGATCAAGTGGACAACTTCTTTCACGAGGTACGGACGATTTTGTGAAGGCCGCGAGGCCAAACTTGTTCCGCCACTTTGCTTATTCCGACTCACTGAGCCCTCGAAACATTCACTGTTTGCTTTGGTTTGCCACGGCTTCGCTGGGATGGATTGCTGTGCAGAACGGCTTCACAGATGACATGGAGCAGCTGGAGTGACACCGGGCCAACACCAAGCGATGCTGATGGAGCCGACGACATCATCACCTTCCTCGCCATGCTCGGTACCTACCTCTCCTCCGAATCCCTCCCAGCAACAGTCGGATTTGTGGCGTCAAGAGCACATATGCCGATTACATTCCCTTGTGCCCTGCGCTGCTGCTGATCCTGCTTGCAACAGCATGAAACAGCCGGCTAGACAGGTTAGGGGTTGCACTCAAAATGGCAAGAACCGGGACACATCCCAGGGGGGGGCTAGACAATTCCTACAACGTCTGCATGCACAACGCTGCAGTCTTTACAGCTCTCAACCCCCCCCCCCCCCCCCCCCACACACACACACTCACTCACCTGACGGGGCGGCAGACGGTTTGCTCCTCTCTGCCTCTTCTGCCCTACATGTAACTGACGTATGTGTATGAAAACAGTTCACCCCAGAGCCTTACATGTAACCGACACTGCACATATTAAAACAGTCAGGAGTTGGTGGAGCACACAATGCCCTGCTCTCGCATCCGCAAGCCCAATGTGGTTCGCACGGGGACGCTGTTTGTTGGGGAAGGGATGCTGGGCGCGGTGCACGCAAGGCAATCGGACGATATCCCCACGTGACAGACAACCTGCCGGTATGCGGGACAGATTTTTGGCGCATGTCATGCATCACTGACGTCAATGTAAAAGACAGGCGCAGTGTATGGTTTGGAAGCCTGGAAGGGGGATGAAGCTGTCAAGGGAAGAAGGGCAACCAACCACTGCCACGTGATGCAGATGTCCACACACAGTATGACATCAGCTCTCATGATCACAGACTCGAACAGACTCGCTTTCAATGTCGTTAGGCATTGTTACACCGGCTGTGGAGTGGAGATCTACTTTCGCATTGCCCACTTGTCGCCAGCAGGGGCAGCACTAGGTGCTGCTGCTGGCGCCCCGGCAAATCCCCCAAACCCTCCACCGGTAGGGGTGGCAGGATTACTGCTTGCAAATGCACCAAAGCCAGTGCTGGCCCCCGGCGATGCAAATTGCCCAAAGCCTGAGCCTGGGGTTGCAGGGGCTCCAAAGCCGGCGCCCCCCGGGCTTGCAGGTGCACCAAAGGCTGGTGATGGAGAGGCTGGAGCTCCAAACACAGAGCCGCCCAGTGTCGAGGGTTGCCCGAAACCAGAGCCGCCGCCAAAGGCCCCGCCGGCAGCTGCAGGTTGCCCAAAACCACCAGGCACAGATGGCTGGCCAAACGCAGACGGTTGTCCAAATGGGGATTGAGCTTCTGCTGGCTTGGAGGACGCCGCCAGCTGACCAAAGCCTGGAAGAAAACGGATGAGGGCAGGACGTTAGAAGACAGGGGGATCACAGCCTGAAAATCTGGTCAGCCACAATCTCAGTGAGTGTCACGGACATGTGCTGAATCCGGTCGAACGGTGTCAGACTCAGCCAAGCAAATAGCACATGTCGCTCACCAGGTTGGCCTCCGAATCCCGAGGAGGAACCGAACGCCGACTGAGCTCCAAACGCGCTGGGCTGTCCAAAACCAGACCCAATGCTTGAGGGAGCCCCGAAAGCGCTCTGGCCAGACAGGGCTGCTGCGCCGCCAGAAGCAAGGGTGGGCCCTGATGCTTGAGCAGCGCCTGAAAACGATCCGAAAGGACTGGCAGGCAAAGGCAAGCTCAGTCAGAAAAGCCTGAGCAAACAATTCTGTCAACGCCGGCAGGCACTGACAAGACACTGGGACTCTTGCGGAGGAGGATCTGGCGTCCATTCTGTGTGCGGGGGATCTGGCGTCCATTCTGAGTGCAGAGAGAGACAGCCGCTGGATGTGTGTGAGCTCGTTAGTGGGATACCTGGCTTGTGCTGGGGCAGGGGCTGCAAATGCTGAGGCTGACGATGCAGAAGAGGCTGCGCTCGAAGAACCAAAATTCAAGCCCTTTCCAAACGGACTTGAAGAGGATGCTGCCGTGGTCTGAGAACCGCCGGAAGATCCGCTGCCCAATCCAAATGCCCCGAATGCCGACGTGCTTGGGCCTGACCAAGCGCATCACAACACACCAAGTCACGCGGTCTACTCCTAGCTTGGCACACCTCAGGCTGAGATTAGTCTGCCTGTACCACCGAAGAGACCGAAGGCGGACGTTCATGTCTCTCTGCAGAGAGCAGCAGGCATGAGAGGAGAAAGTTACCGGATGAAGCTAGGTTGCCTCCAAAAGCCGACGCTGATGTCGCTGCAGTTGATGCAAAAGCGAAGGGCGATGAGCCCGCGGCAGAGGCTGCTGATCCAAACGCTGATGGCTGCATTCGGACGACAACAGCACAGGTTTTAAAGATGGGCCAAGGCAGGGAGAGAGAGAGAGAGAGAGAGAGAGAGAGGAACGATGGGGATCCAACCGTAGACGACCTGCACTGCCGGGCATGCGGGACTGAGAGCCACTTTCTTCACATGCTAAGAGCAAAACGGCGGTGGTTCACCTGACTCGCTGGTGTGGCTGCGGACCCAAAACCACTGATGGCAGAGGATCCAAAGATTGATGTCCCACTGCTTGAGGCACTGGATGCTGCGGATGAAGCACCAAATACGGAGCTGCCCGTGGCTGCGGCCACGCCAAATGATGTGGGAGCGCCAAAGGGGGAGGATGCAGTAGCGCCAGGACTAGTTGGGGCCATGGAAAATGCAGAGGCTGATGCTGCTGTAGGTGCACCCGTGGACGCATTCAGTCCAAAAGCTGCCATTGTCCCTGAAGTATCAGCTGCCTCTGAGGAAGCAGATGGAGTCCTGCTGCTCTTGGCTGCTGCTGCAGACGATGAGGTCTGGGCAGCCGTGGCCCCGGCAAACTGGGCCTTGGCTGATGCCATCTGGGCAGCACTGGGCACCGGGGGCATGCTGCTCTTTGTTGCTGTCGCAGACGATGAGGTCTGGGCAGCCGTGGCCCCGGCAAACTGGGCCTTGGCTGATGCCATCTGGGCAGCACTGGGCACCGGGGGCATGCTGCTCTTGGCTGCTGCTGCAGACGATGAGGTCTGGGCAGCCGTGGCCCCGGCAAACTGGGCCTTGGCTGATGCCATCTGGGCAGCACTGGGCACCGGGGGCATGCTGCTCTTGGCTGCTGCTCCAGACGATGAGGTCTGGGCAGCCCCGGCCCCGGCAAACTGGGCCTTGGCTGATGCCATCTGGGCAGCACTGGGCACCGGGGGCATGCTGCTCTTGGCTGCTGCTGCAGACGATGAGGTCTGGGCAGCCGTGGCCCCGGCAAACTGGGCCTTGGCTGATGCCATCTGGGCAGCACTGGGCACCGGGGGCATGCTGCTCTTGGCTGCTGCTGCAGACGATGAGGTCTGGGCAGCCGTGGCCCCGGCAAACTGGGCCTTGGCTGATGCCATCTGGGCGGCACTGGGCACGGGGGGCATGCTGCTCTTGGTTGCTGCTGCAGACGATGAGGTCTGGGCAGCCGTGGCCCCGGCAAACTGGGCCTTGGCTGATGCCATCTGGGCAGCACTGGGCACCGGGGGCATGCTGCTCTTGGCTGCTGCTGCAGACGATGAGGTCTGGGCAGCCGTGGCCCCAGCAAACTGGGCCTTGGCTGATGCCATCTGGGCAGCACTGGGCACCGGGGGCATGCTGCTCTTGGCTGCTGCTGCAGACGATGAGGTCTGGGCAGCCGCGGCCCCGGCAAACTGGGCCTTGGCTGATGCCATCTGGGCGGCACTGGGCACCGGGGGCATGCTGCTCTTGGCTGCTGCCGCAGACGATGAGGTCTGGGCAGCCGTGGCCCCAGCAAACTGGGCCTTGGCTGATGCCATCTGGGCGACACTGGGCACCGGGGGCATGCTGCTCTTGGCTGCTGCCGCAGACGATGAGGTCTGGGCAGCCGTGGCCCCAGCAAACTGGGCCTTGGCTGATGCCATCTGGGCGGCACTGGGCACGGGGGGCATGCTGCTCTTGGCTGCTGCTGCAGACGATGAGGTCTGGGCAGCCGCGGCCCCGGCAAACTGGGCCTTGGCTGATGCCATCTGGGCGGCACTGGGCTCGGGAGGGGTGCTGGTCCAACCAGTCGGGGCACCACCGGTCGGGGTACCACCGAACAGCAAAGAGCCACTCGCGGGCGTGGACGAGGGGGCTGCAAGGCCCTTCAGCTCAGATTTAGAAACACTGAAGTTGAATCCCCCAACTGACGCACGGTTTGCGCTGTGCGACTTCAGAGTTGCCGGAGCAAAGGCCTGGAGGGATTGACTCGAGGATGCCGGCTTGCCATCTGGCTTGGTGTCTTGTTTTGCCAGCATCCCGCCAAACAGGGAGGAGCCACCACTCTGTGGGGTGATAAGCGGCCGATGATACCAACAGCACAGACAAATTAGAACAATTAGGCTAACACAGACTGTTGGGGGGCTTTCAGGAATCGGAAGAGTGACGGCAAAGATGTCAAGCCAATGAGACAACACCACTAAATAGCACCGGCCTGATTTGCAAGCAAACTCAAAGGGTTGCCGCATGTTTCAGGGACTCGTGAAAATCTGCGATTACCTGTGGACTTGGGGACTTTTGAGCCATATGTGCTGAGTCCGGCGCTCTGTTGGCCGACTTCACAGGGTTCGAGATTGCGGCGCCTGCAGTAAGGCATGAAGTCCATAATTTTCAGAGACTGGTCAGAAAGTGGCTGCCAGATCAGAGTGGGCAAGCGTGTGGCGGACGCGTGCTTGCCTGGAGGGCTTCGCTGGTGCGGCGAAGGGAAAGGGCCAGGAGAGGTACGAGGTTGGACGGTGGTGACGCGTGGTGCACTCCTGGCGCCGCTGTACTTAGCCACAGAGCTCAGTACTTGCGAAGCCGCAGCGGATCCCCATGGTGACTGCAGGGGACTCCTCGCACTGGCCGGCGTGCTAATGGGAGAGGCGCCTGACTTGGCTGGGGTGTACTGCAGCCTTCGCGAGGTGCCCCCAGAGCGTGGAGGAGGGGTTGCCTGAAACTTTGGAGCGAGAGCACGCGCTGTGCTGTGTGTTCCGATGTCCAAATCGCTCGAACTATAGCCCATGGCCAACTGCTCAGCCTACAAGCACATCCCAGGCAGTGGACGAGTATCGGGGGTTGTGAGTGGTTGGTGGTGGCCCCTGCGCCTGGCACAGGGCTGCTGCGGCGCGTCAGAGAACTGTCAAGCTGCGGTTCGCCATTGCATCGAAAGGAATCAGAGTGCTCCCACCTGGTGCAGAAGTTTCCGCAGCTCTGCCTCTTGGCGCCGAACATGATGAGACATGTTGTTGATGCTGTTATATATCGCAGTATAGGACGGGAGCGCCGGGCTAAGAGCGCCATGTTCCGCTAGCCCCCATTTCCTGGCGCCCAGCAGGTGCCTTCCCTTAGCTGCGTCCTCTTGGTGCTGCAGCACACTCTCCAGCTCATCGGCCTAGGGACCGCAGAATCAGCTTCAACCAATCATGACGCCTCGCGGGAATGCAGCAGGAACATGCCAGTCCGTGGGTGCGTGTCACTCCTCTCTATTCAGCAGCCCTTCTGCAACTGTGTGTATGTGTGTGTGTGTGTGTGTGTGTGTGTGTGTGTGTGCGCGCCTCTGTGTGTGGTGGTGGAAGCGTGGGTGGCGTGGGGGGGGGGGGGGGGCTTGATCTAGCCCAGAGCATGTACGTGACCTGAGGAGGGAAATCACATAAGCAGTCAGGGTGTTGCCGACCACCGCACGTCCAGCCGTACCTTCTGTGCGATATCATCCAGTTGGCGGTTGATCTGAGCTTGCAAAGCTGCCAGGGGCGGCTCCAACGGCAGCTGCTTTTGCATTTCATTGTAGTCAGAGCTGGTCACCAGCTTGCGCCGCAGAGTCTCGACGCTTGTGTTTTGCGGGAGATCTGCTTCGACGGTTCGGATTCTCTGCAGGAGTGGGGCCTGAAGAGCTCAGACCATCACCAGTGCAATTGGATGAATGAATCCAGTAACAACCACGAGGGCCGTCTGCCACACTTTACCTGTTTCACCGCCCGATAGGTGTCTGTTGCCTCTGCCACCCCCGTGGAAAGACCCTGTGTCGCTTCTTGCAGTGTCTTTATGCCTGCATGCAAGGCAACATCACATGCACAGTTGGGGTCGGCTGTGTCACAAGTGCCGGAAAGACACCACAACATCCCCCCCCCCTCGTTCTCGGTGTGGAAGAAAAGTGTTGGGGACATCATACCTCCGTCACTCAGTTTCGAGGCAAGAACCTCAGCTTCAGACGAGCAGCGGCACACCTCCTGAAGAGCTTTCAGGAAGTCGGACTCCATTGAAACAACGTTTGCGTCCTGGGAAAAGTTCACACAGTGACACGCAGCGACTCCGGTCAGAGATCTGGGCAGAGACTTTAACTGCTGTGTCCCACACGACATCGGGGGATCGTTTCGCTGCGGCGCTGCCAAGGGCGACAAAGGGGTGGGCATCGATACCTGATTAGAGAGCTTGGCTGGCAGCCGCTCTGGCTCGGCAACCTTGGGAGTGATGCCAGCAGGGAATGTCGCCACGGGTCTGAACGCATCAGCCGGTTGAGCTTCGTATGCTGGGAGCTTGGCTGCGCGACAACGGGTCCGCATGCCAGGAAAAAGTGTCAGTGGCTTTCAAGAGGGCTCGAAACACACCTTCGTAGGACGCAGATCCCAGGGTCAGGGGAAAGCGGGGCGGAGGTGAGGAGGTCCACATGCTCTGGAGGAGGCTGCACGGTGACTCACTTCGAGATACAGAGAACTCCGGGGCTGGCAGTCCGGCTTTGCCGGCGGAATCGGTGCCCACAGCTGCATCCGATTTTGAAACGGCCATTGGGGAAAAACCAGCTTGTGCCGCATTCCCCTGCTGAGACTGCTGATACCCTGTAAACCCAAAGGTCGGGGCCGCGGAAGGGGCCGCCGTGGGAGCTCCAGCGCCGGCCTGCTGACCGAAACCCTGGGACAGGCGCACAGCACAGCAGTTTTGTCCACCTCCTGCAGATCAGATGACCGAGCAGGAGTGCAACAGCTAGGGAGAATGCAACGGGGGAAGGCAAGGAAATCGCACCTGCAGCCCACTGCCGCCTGGTGGGACAAACAGTGATCCTGCAGCACAGCAAAGGAATCGCTGAATCTTCCGGGGACGCAAAGCATTCCAGCGAAGGAAACGCAGATTGTGATGTCCGGTAGCCCGCGGGAATGCGATTCTCATCCAGCATGAGGGTGGGCCATGGTGGGATTCGAGCTCACCGGTGCTTCCACCACGGAACTGTTGCTCCGGCTCGTCCTCGCCGCCCGTGTCGGAACTTTCCGTGCCGTCGTCGTCGTCGTCATCGTCAGATGGCAGCCCTGCAGCTTTCGCGGCCTGCGTTAAGGCCTCCAGCCCGCCAGCAGCAGGGGCGCATGCGACCGCCGGTTTTGACGGCAGCGGCGCCGGCTTAGGGAGAGGCTGCGGCAGGACCACCACCGATTCCAAAGCCTTGATGCTGCCAAAGGTATACAGACGAAGCTTGGCATCTGATGTCGCTACTATCAGGATTGGAGATGCGGGGAGGCTCTTGCGCTCCTCTCCCACCGGGTCATTCACAGGGACCTGCAAGGGAGCAACCGCAAGACCACACCAGGCATGGGACGGGACGGTGAATGTGGCAAAAGAACAGGAGCGTTCCTTCACGGAGAAGAACCGGCAGAGCGTACAGTCGCGTCTGAGCAGGAGGGGGATTTGGATTTTCTAGGTGGTTTGGGTGGAGCGGAACGGCGTGGGCTGTGACCTGTGAGCCACTCGCGGTGTCCAATGCCATCCCGACAACATAGTTGGGCTCGTCCTCGCCAGCTGCAAACGGTATCCGAATGGCTGTACTCTCGTCGTCGACGAACACCTCGGTGACGTCGTTCTCAGAGACCCCTGCCACACCAGCGCCGCAGTCACACACCCAGAGCAAACACGTTTTTACCCCCGAGAGCCCGGAGAAACCCAGGAAGGAGACGGGGAGGGGTTGCAAGCCTCACCGATGATTTTGATGTGTTGGTCGTCGCTTTTTCGGTGAGCAGCCATGAGGATTTCCCAGGCTGGCAGCCATGTGCTGTGGAGGTACGGACCACTCATTGGCGGGGCAGCTTCGACCTAGGCATGGTTGTCGCGGGGGACGACCGCGTGTTAGTGACACTCTTTCCCGTGGAGAAAATGGCGCCAGGGGGGACTGGTGTGCGTGTGCGGCGGCACCGTCTCTGCCAGGGCAGTCAGTCTGTGTGGGCCCAACCGCTAGAGGCCACTGATGAAAAGGAAGCGGACCAACGCACAGTGCGGGCACTGGCGGAGGGGAGCCCAGGTGCGTTGGGAGGATAGACAGGCAAGCGTCTCCAAGGGAGTGAAACCTTCCTAGAAGAGATGAATGATTCAACATGCTGTGAAGGGCGCAAACCTCGGCTGAGGGATAGGCAAGGGTCTGGGTCAGCTCAAAGTCATCCCAGGTGTCGGTCCACCGCAGCAGCAAGAGAGGGGCGCCTCCGTCCTCGTCGTCGCTTTCGTCCAACATCATCGTTCCCACAAGCATTGACCGTGGGGTGAGCCACTTGAGCGTCTCGACGATGAGAGGGACGCCGTCTTCCTCCGCTGCGAGTCCAATCAAAGCCCCACACAACACCAGCGGGAGCACACTTTAGAGTTGGTCCCGGTTGCTTGAGCACTTGAGGCAAATCGGCTGCGCTCCTTCACTCCCTGTCACAGCGTTTGCGAGGGGTGGCTCTGACCTTCAGTGCAGGTTACTCTCAGTGTGACGTCTGGCGTGCTTCCTGGCTGGTCATCGACGGGCATGAGACGCAGCTGTTCGCCCATAGCAATGGCTATGCACTTCCCGTCAGGCGACCACGCTGCAGCATCCACTGACTGCGCAATCTCCTGCAACGGCCGCGGCACCCACAGTATCGTCGGCGAACCGATGTACAAGGCGCAGGAGTATGCAACACAACAGGGACTTCTCTCCATGTGAGTATGCAAGAGAAACCTCGCTTCAGCAACACTTGCATTGCCGGCACAACGGCCTGTAGACGGCAGCCGCCCGCACCTCAACATCCCCAGACACAGAGCCACAGAGCAGTGTGCCGTCGTCCGTGGTGATCAGGAATCTTTGAGATTTGCTGGGATCCCAATACACCTGCGTGAGGGAGACATGCGGGCAAGCATGGACGTGTGAGACAGGCACCCTCCATATGGCATACAGTCAAAAGGACAAAAATGCGAACGAGCAGTGCTTCACCTGGCGCACGAGGCTTTCCGTTGAGATGGAGCACAAAGGCTCCAGAGTGCCGGAGTGCAAGAGCGAGTAAAGGCGGAAGAGGCGCAGCCCACACGAGGTGTCGGCAACTGCAATCGTTTCTTCGTCTGGTGACAGCGCAACACTTGTGAACTGCCCTTTGGCGACAGTCACCCCGCAGCTTGCGGGGTCCTGCGCCTGCAGCTCACTGCAACAAACGACCAATGGGTGAGGAGAAGTCACCAAGGCGTTCGCCGACTAACACTTGCCATGGCGTCGTAAGCCATCACAAATGGCTGTGCATGCAATCAGCGCGTCCAGCAGGAGCAGATCTGCACACGAGCAGTGGCGGAACGCCAACCGATCGAAGACAGCAGGGAGTCAGAGTGTGCTGTCGGTGTCCAGACATGTCTGTCGCCAGACGGCATACGATGCACCTACCTGCCGTCCTCCACGTCCACTTTGGCTACGGCTCCCAAGATTTTGCTTGTCCAGAGTGCGTATACCCCTGCACGGCATCAACGCGTGGGCAGGTGCCGTCAGCGCAGCCAATTGCTGTTGCACCTCTGTGCGTGCTTCCCTCGAGGCAAAACCCGCGCAGTACCGTGGGGTCAGCTGTGAAGGACGCACCTTTTGGGTCGATGTATATCGTGACGCCATACATGTTTGATACGGCAAGCACTTGGAGGCTGGCAAGATCACTGTAGGCCGGCAGATTGGAGAGCTGGCTTTCACTCGTGAAGCACACCTCCCCGAGCCGCTTGAAGAACAAGCCGCTGTCTGTGTCTTGCTCCGCATCTGCCAAAGCTGGAGAAACTGGAGGGTCAGCTGAAGGCTTTGGAGCTGCGAGCAGACGTATTGCAGTGGGCGATGCAGGCGCAGTCGGCATCCCAAAGCTGAACGTGCCTGACGAACGAGCAGCAGCGGCAGGAGCGCCGCCCTTTGAGTCCTCCACATACTTCGCAGCAGCGTCCGTGGCAGCCTCCGAGCTGGCCTTGTTGGCCTGCAGGAAGGAAGCGCCCCACCCTGAGGCCGCTGGAGCTGTGCTGCTTGCCGCCTCATGGCCTGCAGATGCTGCTGGGAGCCCAAAGCTGAATGCCCCTGTTGAGGGGGGAGCAGCGGAAGCTCCACCCTTTGTCTCCTCGACGTACTTGGCAGCCGCGTCCGTTGCGGCCTCCGAGCTCGCCTTGTTGGCCTGCAGGAAGGAAGCGCCCCACCCTGAGGCCACTGGAGCTGTGCTGCTTGCCGCCTCATGGCCTGCAGATGCTGCTGGGAGCCCAAAGCTGAATGCCCCTGTTGAGGGGGGAGCAGCGGAAGCTCCGCCCTTTGTCTCCTCGACGTACTTGGCAGCCGCGTCCGTTGCGGCCTCCGAGCTGGCCTTGTTGGCCTGAAGGAACGATGCACCCCACCCTGAAGCTGCTGGAGCTGTGCTGCTTGCTGCCTCGCTGCCCGCAGGGGCTGCAGGTGCAGTTGGCATCCCAAAGCTGAACGTCCCAGAAGCCGGGGGGGGCGCAGGAGCGCCGCCCTTTGCCTCCTCCACGTACTTGGCAGCGGCGTCTGTAGCCGCCTCCGAGCTGGCCTTGTTGGCCTGCAAGAAGGCACTGCCCCACCCTGAGGCTGGTGGAGCTGTGCTGCTGGCAGCTTCGTTGCCCGCAGGTGCTGCTGGGAGCCCAAAGCTGAATGCCCCTGACGAAGGAGCCGCAGCAGGAGCGCCGCCCTTTGCCTCCTCCACGTACTTGGCAGCGGCGTCTGTAGCCGCCTCCGAGCTTGCCTTGTTGGCCTGCAAGAAGGCACTGCCCCACCCTGAGGCTGCTGGAGCTGCACTGCTGGCAGCCTCATTGCCCGCAGGTGCTGTTGGAAGCCCAAAGCTGAATGCCCCTGACGAAGGAGCCGCAGCAGCAGGAGCGCCGCCCTTTGCCTCCTCCACGTACTTGGCAGCGGCGTCCGTAGCCGCCTCCGAGCTTGCCTTGTTGGCCTGAAGGAAGGATGCACCCCACCCTGAAGCTGCTGGAGCGGCACTGCTTGGTGCATCGTCGCCTGCAGATGCTGCTGGGACCCCAAAGCTGAAGGCCCCTGGCGAAGGAGCCGCAACAGCAGGAGCGCCGCCCTTTGCCTCCTCCACGTACTTGGCAGCCGCGTCCGTAGCCGCCTCCGAGCTTGCCTTGTTGGCCTGCAGGAAGGAAGCGCCCCATCCGGATTGCACCTAGACATGGAGAGTCTTGTCAGTGAGGCATCTCAACAAGCCTAACACTGACAACTGATGGCCACAGGGCCATCCAACTTACCGGAGCACCGGCTGCTCCTCCTGCTGGGGATACTGTTTCTGCGGACCATTGGCAAAACGCCTTCACGTTAGTGTGAAAGCCTGGAATGTTCTGCAAGTGGCAAGCACACCTCACTCCCCTCGTGATTGGAGTGTCAAATTGCCGGAATCGCTGCTGAGCAAGGGAGCGGAACCGAGGGCTCATTACCGCTATCTGATCCTTCATCAGAGAAACTGTCGTCATCGCCGTCTGGAAGGCCGGCAGCCTTCGCAGCCGCTGTAAGGGCATCGAGGCCTGTTGCTGGAGGCTCGCTGGCTGCTTCAGAGTGAAGAACGGGGGTCGGAACCACCGGCACAGGCAGAGGCTGGGCGTTTTGCACGATTGACTGCGTCTCCTTCATGCTACCAAATGTGAACAAGCGAAGTTTGGCATCCGATGTTGCGATGATCAGGATTGGGGAAGCGGGCAGGGTTCGATGCTCCTCACCCACGGGGTCTGTCACGAGCACCTGCGGGTTTGGGAGCAAACATAGACAGGGCGGAGGTGGGTCCAACCGAGCCTTGGGATGCTTGAGCCCAGTGCAGAAGAGCTCTCCACAACGTGAGCCTAGCATCTCAGGGTTCGCAGTCGAGCGGTGGAGGGGGGTGGGGGGGGGGGGGGGGGGGGGTTGTCTAGTTTGCATTACCCCGGAGCCGCTGGCAGTGTCGCATGCAAGACCAACTACAAAATTGTCCTCTTCGCCTGCTGCAAACGGGAGGCGGATGGCGGTGCGCTCGTCATCGACCACGACCTCGGTGACGCCTCGACCTGACAACCCTGTGGCAGCACGGAATTGTCAGTGGGCAGGCACCGACAGCTTTTCAAATCAGCCCATGCATATGGTACCAGACAGTGATTCAGACAAGGCAAGACACCACTGCTGGTCGCATTCATTGAAGAGGGGGGCGAACCGACTAGCTTCATGTGCTGGTCACTGCTCTTCCGGTGAGAAGCCACAAGAACCTTCCAGGCGGCCAGCCAGCAGCTGTGAAGGTATGGCCCACTGGACGCCGGGGCCGCATCGACCTGGCACAGGGGCACGCGCCGTGGATGTGGAAAGGCACCATGGGGGCAGAGGGTGTTGACATCGGGCAGTGGTACAAAGTTCGTAACAGGAGGACAGTGTGTGCAGCAACGTCGGAGGCGGCGAATTGCACGTCACAGGCAAATGGCATTGGCGCCGTATTGGCAAAGTGTGCAGCAATTCATGCGAAGCTGTTGATCGCCACGATCAGGGCACCGGACCCAGAGCTTCCGTGAGTGCACACACCTCTGCCATGGGGTACGCAAGGATCTGTGTGAGCTCAGCCTTATCCCAGCTGCCCTTGCAGCTCAGCACCATCAGCGGCGCGGGCCCATCCTCCTCCCCGTCATCATCCAGCATGGAGGTCCCCACAAGGATCTCCGTATCGGTGAGCCATGTGACCGTGTCAATGTCCAGAGGCACTCCATCCTCCTCCGCTGGCCCGAGCGCCACATCCAAAGCATGCAGAGTCAATCCACAGCCGTTCTGTAGCCATTGAGTAGCCTCACATGGAAGCCGGAAGTTTCATTGCGTCCCAACTGCCGCTGCATCACACCAATGGAATGCATGGCAGGGGCCTGACCTTCCGGGCAGGTGATTCTCAGAGCAACCCCACGCTCCAGCACCCGTGCATCCCCAGGAGCAGTCATGATCTGCAGCTGATCACTTGTACCCACAGCAATGCTCTGCCCATCCGGCGACCATGCAGCAGCATCCACCGACTGCAAGAGCTCCTGAAGCAGGGGAGGGGCGGACGTGTGAGCAGCAACCCGGGACCCCTCTCTCACTCGCTATCTTATGGGTGGCAGCAGCATTCTGTGTGCCATTGAGAAATCCCTCAGCACACAGAGTCTCTCTCTCTCTCTCTGTGCAGCTCGAAGGTGCATCAGCCACTTGCAGGCCTGCCTATCTACCGCCCGACCAGCCTCGCTGCTGTGCTTCTGCCACACGACGGCGCCGGTCCGCCACAACAGTTTGTGGCAAGGAGAGGGTTGGGCAATAGTCTCAGCGGGCGAATGCCGCAGGTCTCACCTCCACTTTGCCTGACAGTGAACCGATCGAGAGGCTGCCATTGGTGGTGGTGAACAAGAACCGGTTGGAGTTGCTTGGATCCCAACAAACCTGGACCCAAGGCCGACCGCAGCATGGGTAGGTGAGATGGCGCTCAGTAGAGGTAGATTGTTGCGGAATCAGTACGGGGGCCTAACGAGTCACAGACGGATGGACAGCGCATGGACACGACAGGACAGGGCAGGGAGTAGCTAGTGCCAAGGCAGCCGAGGGGAGTGCAGATCAGAGCATTGAAGGTGCAACCGAGGGAACCGGGAGCTTCAGAGTCGGCTGCAGTGCTGACAACTATCGCAGTCACACGGCATGCACCTGTCGAACCAAACTCGTAGTGGGGATCGACAAGAACGGTTCTAAGTCGCCACCGTTCAGTACACTGTGGAGGTGGTGGAACCGCAGGGCCCCGGCCCTGTCCACGACTGCTACCGCCTGCTCATCAGGGGAAAGAGCCGCACTGGCGAAGTGCCCTTTCACGATGCGCACCCCGTGCTGAGCGGGGTTGAGAGGCTGGAGCTCACTGCAGCAGCAGCAGAAGCACGGAGGCGTGTCAGGTCAGGAAACAGGCGGGTAAATCCTAGCCCAACGCTGCTGCCCGTTCATGACGTCAGCTGCAAGGGCGAGACGTTTTAGTGGTGCTGTGAGGCGGGAAACCCCTGATGGTATTGTAGGGGGGAGATGGCCGGAGAGAGGTGCTTCAGAGCGAACGAGAGAGGAGAGGGGGGGGGGGGGGGGGGGGACCTTCCGTCCTCCACATCCACTTTCTTTGCTGCGGCGACAGCTGTTTGAGTCCAAAGCACGTAAAGTCCTGGCAGGCACGAACAGGTCAGCCAACAGATGCTCGTTGGGTCTCAGCTGGAGCAGACACATGCGCCGGGCCAGCTGGGTGCATGGGGGGATGCGCAGTACCTTCGGGGTCGATGAAGACAGTGACTCCATACTTGTTTGACACTGCCAAAACTTGGAGGGCACCCACGTCCCGGTAGGCGGTCAGGCTGGGCAGGTGGCTCTCCCTGGTGAAGCACACCTCACCGAGGCGGGTGAAGAAGAAGCCGCTGTCCAGATCTTCCTCGGCGTCCGCCACAGGGACAGATCTCAAGGCTGACATTGCGCCTCTGCGCACCCCCTTCCCCGTCAGGCACTGAGTCCTTGCCGGCGCCTGAGGGCGATGTATGGGGGGAGCTTCACAGCCGAGGGAGCGGATCGGACGAACAAATGGAACGGCCTGTGCCTGCGCACATGTGGGTATGTGTCCTCGGGGTATTGAGAAGAGAAGAAGCCGGGATGGAAAGACGGGGAGACAGAAGCAAGAGCGATGGTAACCGGATTGTGGATATGACCCTGTGTGGTGCAACTGAGATTGGGAATGGGGTGTTGGACTGAAGATTAGTAGTCATTGGACTGCTGTGGGATGCCATTGCAGCAATAAAACCCCCGCAACACACACGCACACACAGACAGACAGACACACACACACACACACACACACGTGGCAGGAGGTGTAGAGGGAGAAACTTGGCAGCAGGGATCCACAAGACGGGGCAGTCCAAGACAAGGAAGTGGCTCGTGTGGCAAAGCAGCCTGGGTTGTATACTCGGAGAACCTACCACAAGCTGATCGATCCCTCACTGTCAACGCTGCTAGCAGAGGGCCGACAGCCTGCAGTTGAAGGCGATGCAGAAAGCTGCTTCCAATGATGCGTGATCGCAGACAGGACCGGTGAGCTAAAGCCGTTGTCTGATGCGAGTCCGTATACCTCTTGCCGTCACCTGTCCTCTTGTGCCTGCAAGGGACTCCCACAATCTGGGCAGGAAGTCTCTGCCGAGCTTTCTGTATCGCTATTTTGTTCGCAATAATGCTGGTGAAGCGGTCCGTAAGGACATCTGTGGTCGGCTCATCACAAGTTTTTTTTCAAGTCTGAACCAGCGCTCCGGCCCAGCCGGCCGTAGAGCTTCAAAAGCCACAACAGCTACAGTGTACCCTAGCTAGGTACCCTAGCTACATTTCGACCGGCGACTGCATGCGCGGCAGGCCAGGTACCCTACCTTACCCTACTTAATCTCCTACCTGTCCTACCCTATTCTACCCTATCGATCTGCTTAAAAAATTATTTATCAGCACTACCCTACGACCTACCAGTACTACGAGTAGTACTACTGTGGTCTGTGTATGCTGTACTACTTGGCAGTACTCGTACGGAATACACCTGGGTGTACGTACGTATACTATTTAATACACCGGTTGCCGTAATTATTTTGGAGAAAATTTGAGTTCCCGCTCCTCAGCTGCCAGCAGTCTGCTGGCTGCCTGGATCGTTCGGTTGACATTCGACGGCCGATAGATAAATTTGACGGAAGCATGGATGGCAGTGAGGACCATGGCATGGCACATTCCTGAATCTTTAGATTTAAAACGATTCGTCAGACGTGTTACCAACCTGGAGACGGTCACCATCCAGCGGCTCCAGCTTTGATCAGGCTGAAGCCAGCCAGTCTCGGATCCATCTGTCGCAACATGATCCTGGCGGGGCCAGTTTCATCCGTTCGGGTAGGGTACTACAGTTGCCGCTCCCTGGCGAGGAGTATGCCTTTCTTTCACGCTCTGCGGCCGGAAGGCGCGTTCATTCCTAGGAGCACTATGGTATCTTGTCATGGCAGCGGCTTCAGGTGTGTAGCAAATCATGGAGTACCATGATCATAGGCAGAGTTGCTCCATGCGACGTGCTCTGTTTTGGGATTTCATGCCCCACCTGTCTTGGTAGTGAATGCATTGGCTCGTGGGGCAGAACTTTTGTACCCACGGGCAGCAAGTCATGTGCAGCACTCACAGGGCTCCATCGGCAGGTTTTAAGAAAGGAACAACTGAACATGGTCCGGTCAACATAATATAACTGTGTCTGTTCACAGATCATTCGCCTCATCACACACTGGGATTTCAATGTGCGAGAGGGGGAGGCTGGTCGCCAGAGCACGGGGCAAAAACAAGTCAAGCAACCATGAGGAGGAATCTCCTCCAGCGCCCACTCCTGTTGAGTTGCGGGATTACCAGGAAGAGGCACGCGCAGCGGTGATACAGGCATGGGAACAAGAGGAGAAGCGCCGCATGCTGTTGGTGCTCCCCACAGGGTGTGTTCCTGGCGGCTTTGCCCATCATGAGCTGTTACTGTCTTCTGTTTACATATCAGATGTCTCTTGAAATGACGGCAGAACGTATAACATGCACCTGTTGACAATGCCTATGCCTGCGTGTTACAGCTAAGGCCTATAGCTGGTCCGGAGGCAGCCGTAACCCGGCCCTGCTGTGTTGCTTGCAGGTGTGGGAAGACTGTACTGTTCTCTTCTGTGGCTGCGCACTTTCTTGAGAGGGGCCAGCGCGTGATGGTGCTGGCCCACCGACAGGAGCTCCTCGGCCAGGCCCGGTCCGCGATGTCGAGGATGTTTGGAGACCAATACAAAATGCAGGTATGCGTGACGTGAGGGGATGATTGCCAGTGGATCAGTTATGCCGACGGCTGGCGAGCGTTGACGCAGTAGATCCCAGGAAGACCATCCGTCTCCCCAACATGCAGTTGTCGACGTCACCCCTGTAAAGTGGGATGCAGCACACGAGCATGGGAACCGCCTGGCAGCTTGGCTTTTCGTTGCTGGAATTGGGAAAAGAGTGGGTCGTCAGGAACGCGAGGCTTACCACCAGCCCCATTTGTGTGTTGCACAGATTGAACGGGCAGAGCACTGGGCCGACAGCGACGCGCATGTTGTCTTGGCCTCTGTGCAAACACTGGGTCGCACTGGCAGCACCAGAAAGGACAGGTTCTGTGCCGAGGAGATTGGTCTGCTGGTGATTGATGAGGCACACCACTCCCCAGCTGCAACTTACCAGGAGATTGTGAATCACTTCACTGCTCAGAACCCCGACCTCCTTGTGTTGGGGGTGACAGCCACCAAGGATCGTGGCGACACCATGGTGAGCCCCCACCATCCTACAACATGTGCTGTGCTCGCCTGTTTTCTGCACAAGAAGGGTAGAGTTTTCCAGCCCGGTTTCTTACCCTGCTGTGGCGGACAATTGCTGTGGTTGAGTCGGCCTTCGCCCGGGTCTTCTTTTGTGCATGTATCTCTCAGGTTGTGGAGGAGGTATTCACGGATGGCATCACCTATGAGCGAACTATGCTGCAGATGCAGCGCGAGAAATGGCTCGCACCAACCATCTGCTACCAGGTGAATTCTCGTACCGACCTCAGCACGGTGCCAACCGTTGCGCGCGAGTACAGCTTGCGGCAGCTCAACAAGGTGGTGAACAATGAGGAGCGCAACGAGCTTGTGGTCCAAACCTACCACGAGCTGTTCCCGAGCCGGCAGGCTCTTGTCTTCTGCTGCAGCCTGGACCATGTGCACAGCCTCGAGAAGCAATTCATCGCATCTGGCGTGAAAGCGGCAGCAATTGTGGGCACTACAGCGAAGGACACACGGGAGGAGGTCCTGCAGGGATTCAGAGCCGGAACCATTCAGGTGTGCTGGCTCAACTTTGCATCGCTGCCCTGCCATCCCATGCTCTACCTTGCCTTGCCTTGCCATGCCTAATTGCCTTGCATCGGAAGCTTCAGGGGAAGTCGCCGCTGTGCGTTGCTCAGACTGCTGTACAAATCAAAGCATCACAAGGGCTGCCACGACACGTGTATGATCTGCCTCCTCCAAAGTTGTGACACGTCCTCCTGTCTGTGACAGGTAGTCTGCAACTACGGGGTCCTCACAGAGGGCTTCGACTACCCGGAATTGGGGGTAATCATTCAGGCTCGGCCAACGCAGAGTGCCCTGCTGCTGACTCAGATGGTTGGCCGGGCCAACCGCATATCTCCTGGCAAGACTGCGGCCGAGGTGGCAGAGATTGTTGATCTGCACAGCAAACGATCTGTGACGGTGCCGCAGCTGTTTGGATTCCCGCCGCAGTTTGACTGTGAGGGTCACGACTTTGTGGAGTGCTGTGATCTTGCGGACCAGCTGTTGGAGGAGCATGCCAAGAAGGACCTCGACAAGGTTGACAGTGCCTGGAGTCCGTACTTCTGCCGATCATGGAGTGCAATGCAGCTGGCCAACGCCGAAGAATACGAAGAGGAACAAGAGGAGACTGTGGAGTATGATCCCGAGGACGTTACTCTGGACAGTGAGCTGGACAAAACCATAGAGGAACTGATCGAAAGTGAAGCCCGGTATGCGTTTGTGGAGCTGGAGCAGGACGGCTTCGACCAGATTCTGTTTGGGGAGTTCGTGGACAGGCGGCAGGGCCTCAAGTCCGGAGTCTTCGTTTTGCGGGAGGAAGGAGGCGATGCTTACCAGGTTCAGATGATCAACCCTGACACCACAAAAGGTCTATCCGGCCCTGTGGCTGATTCCGAGGACTATGCAGTCCGCTGGGCCTGTGCCTGGGTGCGGCACAACTTCGCAAACGTGGACATGTTGTACAATTTGTCAGCCGACTGGCGGACGCACGACAGTACTTTGAAGCAGCGACAAGCTTTGAAGCGGGCGGGGCTGGTATCCGAAGGTCAAAAATTGCAGGAGCTGACTAAGGGCAGCGCATCGGAGTTGCTGAATGAGCATTTTGTGCGGCAGTCGTTCAGCAAATATGTGCCGTTCCTGCGGGCTCTTAGCAATGCTTCATCAGGCGCTGAGTCTACAGATGCTGAGCAATAAACTCTTTCCAAGGGGGCAGAGCAGGGTAGCTGCTAGCTGCTTGTCAACTTCAAGGCCCCCCCCCCCCCCCCCTCTTGTGATAGCCCTGTTTGGAATGATACGCTCCAAAATTTCAACCCTCCCATCCCCAGTTAGTTGTGTAGAGTTTCTCTCCCATTGGCCGCTCCGTACTTGGGAAAACAGTTTGACAGTGCACCTGCGTCCCTTCAGAGGGCTTGAACACCGTGCAGCTTCAAGCATGGGAGAGCCCTGAGGTGTGCCTGAAAAGCCCCTTTGCAGTGGCTTTAATTGGTCCATCGTGAATGTCCTCACTGTAATACATGAGCTCGTATGGATGTTGCTGTACGCCGTACGATTAGGATTTAGGTGCCTGCGGTATGGGGTGCTACACTCTCGGGCGAGATCAGCTGAGTCGAGAGAGACGCCGTGCACGTACGCACATTTTAAACGTAACTGTTAAGCTGCCGGCTGCGCATCTTTCCGGTACGCATATTGGCGTACGAGTACGGGTTTTGTATTCGTACTATCCGGAGGCCCTCGCCCGGAACGAGGTACCTATCGATCCTTGATTTCCACTTCAAAGCTGCTGGTACGTAGGGTAGGGTACCGGGGGTGAAAAAAAAACGTGGGGTAGGTACAGGTACCTACCTACGAAGTTACCCGCGTGCTAAAGTAGCTAGGTAGGGTAGGTACTCATACTAGCTTGAGAGGCAGGGGACTAGAGGTACCCTTCCGCCTTCCGGCTGTCCTCTGGCTATGTATTATCAACCATTCAACCTCTCATAAATAAGTCATAACTATTAACTCATTAGTACTGGAACTCGTAACATTTACAGGTACCCCACCCAGGTGCCTTTTGGTCCAAGTCAGCATCTTAGTTGGGGCCGGGGTTTTAACCTGTTACACTTCGTCCTGTAACTTCCACCGGGCGGACAAAGATTACTAATTTACGGAGGTTCGACGGTCATTTTACTATATTAAGGGATCCGGGAGGTAGGGGTCCCATGGGTGCATATCAGTTACTATTTTAGGGAGGTCGCAGCCGGGGGACACCCCACAGCAAGCAACCCACCAAGATATTGCGCCGCCGCCGCCGCTGCCGCTGCCGCTGCAGCCGCCGCAAGACAGAGACGCTGACAGATAGGTAGTGTCGTGGAGAGACAGACAACGAGACAGAGTGGACTGCCATCACGCAGATTCACAACCGCATCGATAGGCAAAGCAAGACAGACACGCGCAGACAGAGAGACATGCAGGTGGACACAGAGATAGGGATAGAGACAGACATGCAATCTTGTGGAGACCATGAGACAGACACCCAGGAGCCAGACAGACACAGTAAGGACTTGCCAGACGGAATAGTGAGGGATACAAAGGCACGCCGACAGAGCGAGACATGCAGACGGATGCGACAGCTGACAGTGCACAGAGAGTCAGCCTGAGGGGGAGCACGCAAGGATGCAGAGAGGGACAGAGAGAGAGAGAGAGAGAGAGAGAGAGAGGGAGGGAGATGGGAAGACAGACCGACAAGCAGACTCGTGGACAAATATACAAGTAGACAGAGTGAAGACTGCCTGACAGAGAGATACACAGGCAGAGCAAGATAGATCGACCGACATACAGACAGACAGACCAGGCTAGACAGGCAGACAATGTACAAACCAAGTAGAAGGGAGGGGGTGGGGCTTGAAATACGGATCAGAGGAAAGCGATGCGGTTCTGCTGAGCTGTCCATTCATGTGCAGGGGTACTGCAGCGGGAAAATGTTGGGAGGGAGGGGTTGTAACTCAGAGGCTCCCCGCTTTGCGGAGTTGTAAATATGGAACAGGAGAGCGGGAAGGGGTGGTGCTGACTGGCTCCCCGCTGCGCGGGGCTGTAAGTATGGAGAATGGGAGACGGAGGGGGTGTTGGTGAGCTACCCGCTGTGCAAGGGTGAGGACAAAAGAGCAAGGGATGGGGATGTGCGGCTGACTGGCTCCCCGCTGCGCGGGGTAGTGAGCATCAAACAGGTGAGAGGGATCTAGGGGGTGCTGGTGAGCTCCCCTGTCCCCACTGTGCATCGCCGGGCCGTGGGGACATTAAGGTGAGAGTGATGGGGATATTGGGGGCCTGCTCGTGCCCTTCCAAATTAGTGCAGATTAATAATACCCCTGAGAACCCTGCATGGAACCGTCAACCTCAATAATTTCGTGGGGGGGGGGGGGGGGGGGATTTTACGAGTGCCCCTTGAGTTGGCTGGATTCCTAGGTCCCTACCTAGTAGGTCTGGCCATCGAGGACTAAGGGCCCGATAAGACTTTTTGGCTGGTTAATTACCTGTGTTTTACTGTTTTGGGGAGATTGATGCTAGCCCCTGCCAAATATACTATTTTAGGGAAATATCAAGGTCTGGTGACCCATATTACTATTTTAGGGAAGGTAGAAATCCTTTGTCACCCCCCTGGTAACTTCTCATTTCTCAATTCTCAAATCTCAATATCGCATCGGCCATAGCATAGATAGGACTTAGGAGAATGGGAAGAATTGTACGAGTAGTGCTCGTACGACCTACGTAGGTACTCTAGGTAGGGTACCCTACCTACCCACCAGCCTTGCTTGCATTTTTATCATTTATTATCGCTAGTTACCTACTAACTAATAAGAGTAGGTACAATACCCAGTAATGAGGGTACCCTACCCAGCACCGCGCGTAGCACTGCTAATAAGTGGGAACTGGCCACTGACGGGGAACCGGGAACGTACGCAAGAAATGTGCCTGGCCGGGGGCTGGGGTACGTGTACTCGTACGTACCCGCGTAGGTACCCTCCGAGTATCGAGAATATCTCTAGAGATAATAGAGATAGCTCAGATTTAATACCAGAACGGTAGTAGGTACACTGTACTCGCACTTGTACATGCATAGCTTCATGCACGCGAGCTCGCTGCGCATGAGCTCCGATAGATGCAGCAACAACGCAGGAGTTTGAAACCGGTTGCGAGCTGAGATGCTTGCACTCCCCGGATGATTGGCCCGCGACTTCGCCAACTTTCAACGCAACGGCCTGATGCTGCAAGGCCGTATTCGGTGACAACGGTGAGTGTGACCGGATCTATATTCTATGCGGGGTACTGATCGTCCTCACCGAAGAACACTGGCTATAAATAAGCACGCCCCGGCAACGGATACGCGTGACGTTTTGGTGGCACGTTGTCCTAGCCCACTGTGCGATGCCACAGTCGACATCGCAGTGTTGGGGACGAGCCGCCGCCGAACAACTGCCAAAACTACCTTCGGCTTGTATTGCATCCAATGACTCAATTACATGACGTTTCGTTTTGCCATTCTCTGAGAGGCCACGTCATGCGCATCGGTGTCCTGATTTCCGTCCGTGCTGCCGTAGCTTCTCGCTTCCGAAGCTGCGCCCAGTACGTGGTTCGATGTTCACGTATGTGTCAACGTCAGCCACAGGTTTAGCGATACTTCTGGCATGAACTAACAGAGATACGTAGGAGACGTAAAGCCACCCGCACCTGTGTTTGGTGACCGGGGGCCGGTGTGTCAGGGAGGCGGGGCGAACGGCGGGAGCTAGGTTGGGTTGGGTTGGGTGGTCCGGGTTCTGTCGCCGGGGGGGGCTGCTCTCAGTAGTATTCCCTCGCTAGTACTGGGTTTTCAACATCCAGATTGAGTAGAAAGAGAAAACAGCGTCGATGTCCGCACGACTTAAGTCCTATGGGCAGGTCTATCCTTCTTCTTTAACTCTAACGGATAGAGGGATGGCGGGATGGGACGCTAGGTGGATAGAGCAGTAGTACAACGTGTTGACATGTTTTACACAGGCAACTGGATAGGTCCACATATGAGAGCACCTTGGGCCCTTCGTACACACACGTCAGTCATGGGACGTTGTCTATGGGAACAGGTCTCATGCTTGAGGAGCTTGTCCAAAATGGACAGATGATTGACATCCCATTGACACACACCCCAGACTGTATGCAGCAAACGCCATATGACAGCGTTGGAGCAGCAAGATGCAGAGAGGACGTCGCACATATCTGCAGCTTACAATCCTACCTGTGGTTCTCCTTACAAGCTTGTGCGCGGTCAATGCCCGGCTCCTCAAAGATGCGGACGATGACTCCTATGACAAGTATGAGGGGCAGAAGTGTGATGCCAGCAACATTGGCAAGTACACGGACGGCAGCTGCCAGGAGCGCTGCGACGACGAGGACAGCTGTGTTGCATACGTGGAGTACTCTGACATGTGCAAGATGTATGCGGAGTGCCCCCTGGTGGATGCTGACGGCTCCGACGTGGCATACGTGAAGACCGACAGCTCCTCCTCAGAGGAGTACGAGAAGTACGAGGGGCAGAAGTGTGATGCCAACAACATTGGCAAGTACACTGACGGCAGCTGCCAGGAGCGCTGTGACGACGAGGACAGCTGTGTGGCGTATGTGGAGTACTCTGACATGTGCAAGATATATGCGGAGTGCCCCCTGGTGGATGCTGACGACTCCGACGTGGCGTACGTCAAGACTGACAGCTCCCCCCAAGAGGAGTACGGGAAGTACGAGGGGCAGAAGTGTGATGACAGCAACATTGGCAAGTACACGGACGGCAGCTGCCAGGAGCGCTGTGACGACGAGGACAGCTGTGTGGCGTATGTGGAGTACTCTGACATGTGCAAGATGTATGCGGAGTGCCCCCTGGTGGATGCTGACGACTCCGACGTGGCGTACGTCAAGATTGAGAGCTCCCCCTCAGAGGAGTACGAGAAGTACGAGGGGCAGAAGTGTGATGCCAGCAACATTGGCAAGTACACGGACGGCAGCTGCCAGGAGCGCTGTGACGACGAGGACAGCTGTGTGGCGTATGTGGAGTACTCTGACATGTGCAAGATGTATGCGGAGTGCCCCCTGGTGGATGCTGACGACTCCGACGTGGCGTACGTCAAGACCGACAACTCCCCGTCCGATGATGACTCCTATGACAAGTATGAGGGGCAGAAGTGTGATGCCAGCAACATTGGCAAGTACACGGACGGCAGCTGCCAGGAGCGCTGCGACGACGAGGACAGCTGTGTGGCGTATGTGGAGTACTCTGACATGTGCAAG
>NW_027453069.1:70000-96347 GCF_964194025.1 Convolutriloba macropyga
ACTTTTTGATTTGTTTTAGCCTTCAGTGGCGCGCTGCAGCAACTGTGTTACCCGAGTCTGGCCATGGCACCGGGGCAACCATGAGACCCGGCCATTCCATTGCTCTCCATGTGGTGTTGAACTCGCTGCAGTTTGCTGCATGCCAACGCAAACTGCAGCAAGTTCCCCGATGCGTAGCCAGAGAGTTAGAAGGTAGTGAAAACCTGGTGCAGAAGCGAGCGCATGTGTCAATGTCACAGGGGCTTGGGAGCTACGCCAAGCGCCTTGCCGGTTCACATCGACCAACAGTTCTTCATCTCACAAGTTAAATGTGGAAATAACAACAGATGAGATTCTTTCAGCAATATGCAGCCAGCACATACAGACCGCACACACAATCGAACAATGCTTGGACGTGTGCTTGGAGGGGCGCAGCGGGAGTGGCAGAGAGTTATTACTTGGCGATGGGTGACAGGGCCAGGGGTTTCCTAATATCATCATGGTGTGTCTACCATAACTCTAGGTTTTGGTTCAGACACATGGATAGCAAACGATTTGCCTTGACACCGCAGTGAGCCAAGACATCGCCTTGAGACACTGACTGGCTGGAGCAGCACAAAGTCCTCATCCAATACGTGACGCCCAGACATCCACCGTCCCAACCAGATTGCACAGTGTTGTTCATATGTGGCGACACTGACAAGGGGGCTGCCTGTATTTTGCATGGAGCCCTGATACACAATGTGAGCATGTGTCAGGCGGCCTTCCTTCCTCGGTGCTGTCCGGGGCACTCAAATACTGGAGAGGGAAGGGAGCGATCCTGTCGCGGTTGCCTACAATCCTATGCATTCAGGAAGTCTACGTCAAAGCCTCATCATCCGCGTACGTCAGTCAAAACTCAGTCGCTTTGG
The DNA here is from genome assembly GCF_964194025.1 of Convolutriloba macropyga. Lineage (NCBI taxonomy): Eukaryota > Metazoa > Xenacoelomorpha > Acoela > Convolutidae > Convolutriloba > Convolutriloba macropyga. Next base: position 70,891 of record NW_027453069.1, read on the forward strand.
TGGGCGTGGCTGCTGTCGGGCTCCACTCGTGATCGCCGCCCTCGCCATCGTATGACTCGTGGTCCCCAAACATCGCCTGCAGAAAAGTGAACATCAGGGTTACAAGGGTCGCTCGCCCTGCTGCTGACCCTTACTCAAGGGATCCCACCGTTCACGCCCCCCCTCGGACACTGCCCATCCAATGATGTTTGTTCGAACACACTGCAACAAAGGGACTCAACACGACGGCCGAGATGTTAGCCAGCACAACCAAAGCTCTAAAGGTGGGCAAGAGCACAACTTCCAGGGCTGCCACAAACGGCTGCGTTCGACGGTGACCTCACAGGCTGCATTTGCAAACACGCACCTGGTTCAGGGCCTTATAATCCACAGCCGTCCGCCGCCGCTTCCGGGGGACGTTCAGCGACAAAGAGGGCTTGCCTGCTGTCCCGCAACAGTCCGCCGGCCACCACCGGCCACGCAGCATGTCAGCACATGTGCCGATTAGGAAAACTGCGGTTGAGGAGGCAGGCTGACGGCACGCATGAGCTGTCCAAGGCAGCACTTGTGTGGAGTGGCGGGACATTGCATGTTGCAAATAACCGGAAGGACAAGGGAAAGAACTGACTGTGCTGATGTGTGGCTTGGGTCCTGGCCGTGAAAACACAGTGGGGAACTCGACGATGCCGCAATGTGGACTGGCAGGTCTCACCGTGCCCCTCCCCGCCTTGCAAGCACACCTCTGCTCCCTCCCGCAGCCGTCTGAGTTCTTCTGACCGGTCCTGATCGTCGCTCACGTCTCCATCATCTGTATCGTCGTCACTGCCACCAAGTCCACTTCCCTCCTCAGAACAGACATCTGAACTGGCTTCCCCGTCAGACTCGTCCTCGCTACTGTCATCCATGTCACGCGTTTCACCGCATTCCTCATCGGCAGCAATGAAGTCCGCGTCATCCTGTCCGCCGTTTGACGCAAGGCTTTGCGTAAGAAGCTCATAAAAACAGAGGGGGGGGGGGGGGGGGATAGGCAGGAAGTCAGGCACTGAATCAGAAATAGCGGCCCTCTGCGTGCTTCCCCTCCCCATGTTGAGTGTCTCGTGTAGGGGCCGTGCTGCCACCCACTTCGTCGTCCGATGGCAGATCGTCCCCAAGCAATAAGTGTATGGTGCTCGCTCCACCAGCTTGTCCCCCATGCCGCTCCTCCTGTTGCTCCGTGAAGAGCTCCTTCCAGGGCGTCTCTAACGTGTACTCTGTCCCAAACTCGTCATTAATGAACTCCATGGCATCGTCCTATGGGTCCAGCAAGCAGCAGAAAGCAGAAGCGAGGCAAACACACGGTTAGCCAATCACTGCCGCACAGTCAGCCTTGCAGAGGCTGAGGTCGCGCTGTGTCTCTTCCTCGTGCCCTGAGCGAGCTCGCGCTGTCGGTTTGTCCACTGGCCGCCCCATCTGACAATGCCCTGTCAGGCTGCCTCCCTCCCTACATACCGGCCATCCCACCTGCTGTTTTCTCTTTATCTCTCCGGAGCAGCATCTGAGTGCTGCATAGCCAGCGAGCTACCTACCCCAGTGTGCTGTTCGGAGACGGGGTTGCTGGCATAGTAGGTTTCGCTTCTCTCTAGCTGTAGGAAGAGGGTTCCCTGTCTGAGTCAAAACGGCCCCTTCCCTCACTTTCTCCAAGAGCCCCGGTGGCAGGGAGACTGGGAACTGGGGTACAGTTGCCAACATCACTTGCCTTAGCGTCACATGCAGGGCAAAGCCACGGCTCGCCTTCCCCGATAGCGTCCAGGTCGATTGGAGGCCTCACACACAGCTGGTGATAGGCCCTGCCATGGCACAGGGCTCCGTGTTTTCAAACCGCCGGCAAACACTGGGTGGTGACAGGGACACAGCAGGAGGGAAACGCAACACCGGAGGAGCGGTGGCGGTGGGGTGGGGATGGCATGGGGTGTGACACCTGTGGCAGTTCCCGTCACAAAGAATAATGTCGTTTTCATCCCACGACTGCAACAGAAAAAATACACTCATCAGTTGCGTGGAAACGCCACTTGAGAGTTCTTCACAGTCACTGTAGACAGGGGTGTGTGGCAGAGAAAGGGGCAAGCAGGCTCTTCCTGTCGTCGTTTGCCCTCCTGCCAGTCGCAGGCCCTGTGTCCCTCCACTCTCTTCTGGTCCATCCCCCATAACTACGGCAGCCCCCCCCTCCCCCCCCCCCCCCCCCCCCCCCCCCCGCTGCTCCGCCCTGTCGCCAACCATCACCTAACGCCTCCCCTCAGCGGTTTCCCGCTCCAGGCCGTAGCTACACAAGCCCCCTCCCTCTGTTTCAGTCTCATTCCTGCCTGTACTGCTCACGTCTTCCCCTGCAACCTCCGTGCCTCCTCGACGCCGGGTAACCTCCCGGCGGATAGCGGGACGCAGACGGCGGTCATGCAAGCATAACGTCCAATGAACCAGACAAGTGTGCCTTTGGGCGCGTGTGTGTTGACTGTTGTGTGTTGCCTGCGTTTGGGAGGAGGGGGTTTGGCGCGGGGCAAGGGTAAGCCAAGGTCTCTGGCATGGCAGCTTCACCTCGTATATGCCACACTTGCCGCAAAAGATGTGCTCCTCGCCAAGCTCCCCGTCAGAGTCATAGTGGGCCAGATCTATGGACCTGTCCCCACCAGACTCATCCATGGCCTGATGGAGGACACGCAAAGGTGGCCCAGGCCGAGGGGCGAAGGCCGGGGGGGGAGGGGGGGGGGGGGGGGTCTCAATGAGTTCACAGATTCCTTGAGGGTGTCGGAAGCTATGCTTAAGACGGGTGCACATGAGCCCCAGTTGCAAGGATGTGGAGTGCAGGGCCTAGGGGGGGGGGGGAAGAAGTGTCCAGAAAAAAGGGAGGGAGAACGGTGCCAGCGAGATGGCAAGCGGCAGTTAGTTAGGGAGGAACCTTGATGCACTCCTTGAGGTCGGCTTTGTATTGAACAAGCTTCGCGCGGGCTCGAGCAATTTCTGCCACCGGCTTGACTTTCTCACGGCTACAGAGGGTTGTTCATGTATGCATGTGATGCGGGGAGGGGGGAGGGGGGTGTTCATCAACGCATGAAGGGTCTAAGCACGGCAATCCAGGAAACGAGGGGCTGGAGATCTTGAAAATTGATATTTGCAAGGATCGATGGCTGTGCTGCAAGTAGATGGGGTAGGGTGGGGTTTCGGGGGGAGGAGGGGGGGGGGGGGGTTGGTTGGGGCCATGCTCCGCCTGTCCCCACCTGGCACTGCACCATCCATCCGCCTGATAGGCCTCCAGCAGCGCGTGCTCCAGCCGTACCTTCTGCAAGATCCTCCTCACCTTCATGAGCTCTTCCATGTACTACAAGCGCCCACACAAAAGAGGGAACCTTCCAGTCAGGCTGCAGATCCATCGCCTCAGCTGCGGCCATCAGCACATACAGCCGCGGGTCTGTTGCAGTCAAGCGGAGGATTCCCGAGCTGGACAAACTCACCTCGTTGATCACAGCCCTGTCAGCAACTCGGTCCACCCGCTGGGCAGTGGTCAAGGCTCGTCGCCCCCTCGCCTTCCGCTCCCTGGCGGGTCCCGCAGCCGCACCGCCGGCCCGTCCCTGGCGTTCCATGTTGCTGTCACTGCCGTGCAGCCCCGACCCTGCCACACCTCGTCCTGCACACCCGGTTGTGAGCAACATGCATGATGCTCTGACATGCACAATGCTCGCAGCAATACACGGCAAAAGGTAAACAACGGCAGGCCAACAAATGAGATGCTGCACCGGCTGAGCCTGGCGGCTACTGTGGCATAGGATGTGAGCAGAGGAGGGGAGGCAAACGCGGGGTTGGGAGGGGCTCGTTTCTTCAGGACGGTACTCACCGTTGCCTCGGGGCTGCGAAGCGTACACAGGCTCTGCTGCTTCTGTTGCCCTGCCCAGGTCCTCCTCAGGCATCCAGCCATTGTCATAGACCCCGGGTGATAACCCCCATGCCTGCTCCTCGCTCTCTTTCACCTTGGTAGACTTATTGCGCACCCGCGTGGCACTGATGGATTTGTTCACTGGGACATAGCAATTCCAACGCTGTCAGGTGTTGACTGTCTGATGTCTCCCACCACCAGGATTGTCATTTCGGCAACAGTTGGGATGCATTCTCTTGGCTGTGTCACAGCGTGATGTGTAGAAATCTCTAACGGTTGCTGCACAGGAAACTTCACGGGACGGTGTACTGCCCAGGCGGGGCAGTGTCAGGACGGTGTATTGCCCAGGCGGGGCAGTGTCTGCAGCTGCATCCCCTGCCCGGGTGCTGCTGGGGTGGAATGGAGAAGGTGGGTGGGTGGGGGATGAGGGAGGGGGAGAGAGCAGGAGAGGCGAAGGAGCGGGGGCTGAAGGTGTGTGCCAGGGGTGCTTCTCAAAGCACCTACTTCTGAAACTTGGTGATAACACCAGACCTTAACACTGGTCAGCTCCTTTCCTATGCTGCCCGCGCTGCTGCTCGTCCAGCCTCTGCCTCTACTCACTTGGCAACTCAAGAGGACAGCTCCGTTCAATCGCCGCAATCGCCGGCGGCCTCCGGAGAGATCCGAAGCGTAGGTGATCCTCTGTTGTGTGTCACAACGTCGGTCCTATCCTGGTGAGCTACAAGTAGCCAGGCGCCAAGCGAAATGTCATCGCCGTGCCAGGAGAGAAAGCTCGCCCACCCTCTCCCGCCCGGGGGTGAAAAAAAAGCTGGACGCCTCATGCCCACTGTACGAGTACGAGAACTGTATAACCAGGCCGGAGGGATACATACAACTCGGAGGTAGGTAGCAGGTACGAGTACAGCCTTGCACTAGTAGGTACCTGCCTGCCGGTACTACTAGTACCAGGACCCTCTTGCATGACTAACCGCCCGGGTATCCTTACGTGCTGCACTCGTAGGTACCTACTCGTACTTATTTCCCGGCACAATTAGCGCGGATCGAAGAACCGTATCTCTAGTACAGTACTACGAGTACTTCATGTTTTGCACCGTGCAGTGACACGTACCAGTAGCGGCGGCCTGCCCATGACTGCCTCGATATATCCGGATTCCGGATTGCAGCCAGGCATGGTCACATGTGGTGCATGCAGCATGTACACTTGTCCTTGTATATTGTACTCGTGTACGAGTACTGTACAAGTACTCCTAAGTCCTAGTGGCTAGTATAACACCTCGTAGGTATCCCTACGTACCTACGGCGCCTACCCGTTGTTTTCACTAATTTCAATTTTCATGTAGGGCGTAAAAAACACTATGTAATTAGCATAGCCCCCGTACTCAGGGAATTCGGCCTTCCCCCTATCCATGCCTTCGCCTCCGCACAACGGGCCCGCATATTCTTCAAGGCCCCCACCATGGGCACTTACATACACAACATTGTCACCCAACCCTCCCAACACCGCCGCCTCATGTGGAGTAGCCGCACTCTCAAATGGTTAGAGAACTGGTCCACCTGGCCCGAGGCCGTCGCCGCGAACTCGGGGTACACCCGTGAGGGTACGGTACAATGGCGTCTTTTTGAGGATCCCAAATCAGCCGCACGTAGGGTCACACAATCAGTCTGGGATAGATGGGAAGCTGGCCTCACCCCTGCCCCGGCCGCCCTGACACGATACCAAGCTGACAACTACGCGGCCAACCCACTCCGCAAACATTGCCCCTCCCTCCCCGCGCACCTTCTCCCTGCCATACCGCTCATGATGCAACTCCGCGTTGGCGCCTTCCCCACGGTCCGCCGCCTCTCCACCATCTCCACCCTCCCCCCCCACCATAAGGAACATTGCCCGCTATGCGACCACCCCGTCTCCGAAACCGTTGCACACCTGCTCATTGACTGCCCGCGCTGGAAGGACCTGCGGGATGCGTTGTGGGCAGCAATCGGCCCTCACACCACCAGCCTGCTCCACCGTGTGGCCCCCTCCTCGGCCCGGCTATCGACCCTCCTCTTAGGCGGGGGCTTCAATCAGCTCCCAGACGACGTGCCTAGTGAACTATCTGAAGCCAAGCTCCTAGACCTTTGGACCCGCGCCCTCCCTGACATTGCCACGTATATTCTACGCTTGTCACACGTTAGGATGGATGTATTACGTCGGAAAGGCCTAGCTCCGTCTCACTCTCTCTCTCGAACGGGCCGACGCCCTCACGGGTAGGGTTTACCTTCCTTGGTAAGCGCCGGGACACGATATAAACGGGTCTTTTTAGTGGGTTAAACTCCCACACTACCCTTGATCGGCAGCCCTTGACTCAGTGGGGTCCTGTCGTGATTGGGTGCCTACCCCCAAGGCCAGTCTGACTCCGCTTCGCGGCGTCTGGTCTTCGAGACTCGAATCTCGTGTCGGCGTGCTGAAGCTGTTGTCTCGGGCTGAGGGGCCAGTTGGGGGCTCTGCATGCTGTCCTTAGGGAAAAGTAAACAAAACCTCACGGAAATCTAGCCTCCGGCCGTCCGAATCTGCCAAATATCCGTCTGAAATACCAACTGTCGAACGCTTAAACGCTTAGAAACGCGAGCTCTCAATGCCGAATGAGTTCTAGGCTGTCAGGAGTGCTGTCACCTCTGTGGACACTCGTTTTAGGCTGCAAGCCGCGGGGTAGACGCGTTCCACATGCGAAACCCTGTGCAACTGCTCGCCTTAGCTCCAGCACAATGCCGGTGCCTGACTGATGCCTGTCGACTCAGCGATGTTTTACTCCATTCACCAATTACAATCACCTGTGAAAGTGACGACAAGGTAGCAAATGGGAGCGAAAGAGAAAGAAAAGAAGAGCTCAAGCGAACGACAGAGTTCGCATGGCACTCTCAGGCTCTATGTACCTTGCTGTGTCACCTCAAACAGCTAAAAATACACTGTGCGACTATTTTTGTGAAAATCGCCGCAAAACGCGGTATAATTAGCCCAAAATATACGTAATTTGGCCGGGCTGGGGTTATCTAGGGTTTACGATCCTAGGGCCCTCATACCCTAAAATGCCCAAATTATGCCGGGTCTTGCCGGTCACACTGCTGCTGCACTCCGGAAAAGCCTCCGTAGACTGCTGCCATGGGGGGGGCCTTGGCCAACCAAAGTGTGTGATGCGCACATCAAAAGAAGACAAATCCTTCGAGGAGGGTAATCTATAGGCCATAGAATATGCCCAGTTGGCGTCGGAATTTGCGCTTTGTAGTCGCTGTGTCCGCTGGCTCCACTCCAGCTGCAGCAGGCTGTGTTGACTGTAGCCATGCTGTTTCCGCCGGAACCCGGAAAATAGGATATCCTGGGATATATCCAGAAAATAACCGGGGGCAGGGTATAAATACCCCACAATATTCCCCAAACTGTTGTTCTCCTCTGTAGGTACCCCTGGGGCTGTCTAAGCTGGCACCTGCCACACTTAGGGCCTAGGTCTCCGGGGTCCTTATATAAATTACTGGCTGCTGCTCTCAGCTTCAGCAAGCATCTGCTGGCATCTGCAAACATCAGGTAGCATCTGCACTGGTCTAGCTCTGCTCCGTGACAGCTGTCGGCGTGCTGAAGCTGTTGTCTCGGGCTGAGGGGCCAGTTGGGGGCTCTGCATGCTGTCCTTCCCCCCCAGCAGGTCGGTTGTCCGCCTGCTCCATGCTGACATACGTGATTGCTGGTCTCGCAGGTCTGCAGCGAGGGCAGCACCACTGTCCTGCTGGCACCCGCTCCAAAGGTGGGTCCAGGCACTGCAGGTGGTAGCCTCGATCACAACGATCACACAGCAGCATAGGTTCTGCCATGGATGCACTGCCACAGACCTCACAGGACAGGTCTGCTGGCACTCCCAATTCATCTGTGACGAGGTTGGGCAGGTGGCATGGGGCACACAGCTCCATCCGAACCTTGACCGTGTTGCCATCAGCACCTTCCAGCTCCAGTATGCCTTGAGGAAGCACTGTCCTCACTCGCAGGATGGTTCTGGTTGTCTTGACGTCCAGAGAATTGATGGGCCGTTGTGCCACATACACGTAGTCTCCAACTCTGAATCTATGTTGACGGGGAGGTAGGTCTCGACGCCTCACCCGCTGGTATCTCACTGCATCTCGTTGCTGAGCCACTGCTGCACGCTCATACGCCACTGGCATTGCCTCTCGTAGTGCCCTTGCCCTTTGCGTGATGAACTCCAGCATGGCTTCTGGATCTTCAACGTCCAGCTCCGCTCCATTCAGCATTGCCCTCACCTGAGGGGGATAAACTGGATGGCGGCCATAGACTAGGAAATAGGGGCTGAACCCTGTTGAGCGTTGGGGTGTAGTTCTGTATCCAAACTCAATCACTGGCAGCTGCTCTGGCCAGGCTGCCACCCCATGCTCCAATACATATTTTCTCAGTCCTTCCTTCATAACTTTAACAATTCTTTCTGCCATTCCATTGGCCTCTGGGTGCCCTGGGGTGATCAATCTGTGATCAATCCCATGCTTGACACACATCTGATGGAATTCTGCTTTATATTCAGCTCCATTGTCAGATGTTATTTCCACTGGTCTCCCAAATCTTGCCAACACTCTCTCTGTAAATGCTGAGGCTGTAGCTGCAGCTGTGAGATCAGGGAGGGGAACCAGGTCAATCCACTTACTGAAAGCCTCGACGATGATGAGCACATGCCGCATCCCAGCTGCCGACTCAGGTAAGTTGACTGCTGCATCCACGTGGAAGCGGTAGAATAGTCCCATCAATGGCAGGGGTTTCAGCACGTCCATCTTTGCGTTGAAAGATGCCCGCACTCGGTCACACTGTGAACAAGATTTTAGTGCTGCTGCCACTGTCTTCCAAACTCCAGGCCAGGTATACCTCTGAGTCACCATGGCATGGGTGCGGTCTCTCCCAAGATGTCCGTTCTCCCTATGAACTCTCTGCACAATTGCTATCCTCTGGTCAGGTGGTGGGACTTCCAGCAATTGTCCTGCTGCAGTCCTATACCACAACTGTCCCTCCTGTGCCACATACCGACTGCACTTGCGCTGAATAGCTGTCCATCTCTCAGGGGTAACCACTGCACGAGGCAATTCCTGCCTTAGGAACTGTAATGCTTCTGCATCCTGCCACGGATCAAAGCGAATGCTGCCTCCTGCTTCCAACAGATACCCCTGCAGCCATCCAATTGCCACTGGGGCTGCCCACTGCCTCTGCAAAAATGGCAAGGCCCGCCTTGGCACACTTGGCCTGCGCGCTGCATGCATTGCCACACCGACCACTGCAGGACTCTCACCTGAGTTGGCTGCAGGCTTGCGGCTCAATAAATCTGGCACTGTGTTGTCCTTTCCAGCCCGATGCTCGATCTCAAAATCATACTCTGCCAAGATTAGAGACCACCGAGCTATCTTGCTCCTTAGCTTTGCTGTAGAGGTCAGCCACTGCATTGCTTTGCAGTCTGTAATTAACTTGAAGGGCTTGCCCCACAAGTAATATCTGAACCTCTGTACAGCATACACAACAGCCGACACCTCACCTTCATAGGATGAAAAAGCACTCTCAGCCCTGGAATTCATCCTGGAAGCAAAGGCGACTGCATACTCCTGCCCGTCGTCAGCAATTTGACTGAGGCATGCTCCAACTCCCGCTTTGGACCAATCTGTGTGTAAGATAAATGGTCTCTTCCAATCGGGATTCCTCAAGACTGAGGCAGAGGTTAGCATCCTTTTTATCTCTCTGAATGCTCCCTCCTCAGCCTCTCCCCACTGCCATACTGTATTCTTCTTGGTAAGGTCAGTCAGCGGGCGCTTCACGTGAGAGTAATGATCCAGAAATTTGCAGTAATAGGTGGCCATCCCAATAAATGACCGTACCTCACTGGGATTTGTAGGTCGGGGGAGGTTGTTGATGGCCTCCACCTTATCCCACATCGGCTCCACTCCTGAGGCTGACACAACGTGGCCCAGGAATTCCAACCGTCTCATTCCCAGTCTGCATTTCTTTGGTGAAATCTGAACTCCCCGTGCATGTAGCCGCTCCATGACTGCCTGCACTCTCTCCATATGTTCTGTCTCATTGCCACTCGACCAGACAATGATATCATCTGCAAAAGCTTGGGCATAGCTGATGCCTGTTAAGGCCTCATCAACTACCCGCTGCCAACACGCAACAGAATTCTTGCCCCCAAAGGGCATCCTGTTCCATGTCATCAATCTCCCGCCTGAATGGAAGGCAAGTAGGGGCTGTGTGTCCGGCGCCACTGCAACCTGGTGAAAAGCTTTCTGGGCATCCATGCTGGTGAACAGCTCTGCTCCTGCCAGCTTGGCCAAAATCTCCTCTGGCACAGGTGTGGGATATTGATCCCTCACAGTGACTGCATTCAGCCTGCGGTAATCAATAGCATACCTCAGGTCGGTCCACTGGCCGCTCTCGTCCTTCTTTGGCGCTACCACTACTGGCGCGGCGTAAGGGCTCTCAACCTCTCGAACCATGCCAGCTTCTTCTAGCTCCTTGACCCAGTTTTCTGCAAACTCAGACTCACGATGGGCCAAATGGTATTGTTTGGCAAACACGGGGCGACTGTCAGACAGAGAGATTGAGTATTCAGACCCTCTCACTGCTCGTAAGTCTTTCAGACCCCATGCATACCACTCTGGGTGACGATCCAGCATGCTGACAAACTCCTGCTTCTGCTGGAAGCTGTCCCCAATCTGCCACTCGTGCGGGGTGCCATCCTTGGCTGATTTTAGCTGGCTGGGGACTTTGCAGATCTCCTCTGCCTTGCCGTCTGCACGCTGATTGGCAAGCTGATAGAGGCAGTGACCCGCCCCCGCTTCCTGCCTGTAGCGCTCGTCCATGGCTGTGGCATTCCTGTCTGCAAAATCCATCTGGCCATGCTGGCTCTCCTGGATGGGTGGTGTTGCTGCCCATCCTCCCGCACCGTCTCCTTCATCAATCAGTAGCTCACCCGACAAGTAGAACCCTGCCTCAGCTGCCATGCCGACCCGACTTCCAGCTGACAGGCCAGCTCGATAAGCAGCAGGGCCCCACATTGCTGCACACAACAGCAGGGTGATGACTGCACTGATCACATTCTTGTTAATACTGGAGCTGCGTAGCGGCCCCGTCCCTTGATCCGTGTGTTGGCCCTTGGCTTTGTACTCAGCCTTGGCCCTCTCCATACTCCTGGCAGCCCTGCGCCTTGCTGCAGCTGCCTGCTCTGCTGCCTTGTGACGTGCCAGTGCATCGGCTCTGAATTTCTTGCGTGAGGCCACTGTGAGTGCCATAGCCACTGTCCTGGGCTTGGTGGGTCTCACCTGAGAGGAGCCTTTCTCAGCTTGATGCTCCCTCTTTCGTGCCTCCTGAAATTGCCGATCGATGGCCTCCACTGCCGACAGCTCCTTGCTTGCTGCGCGGTCCATCGCCCGTTGCATGGCTGCCCTTGTTTCATCTTCTGGCCTGCTGGGCTCCCCCTGTGCTGACACTGGAATGCTGGAAATGTTGTGCACTGATGCCGCATACCCGACAGCCATGCGGATCATGACACGAGCAGAGGTAGGTGCACAGACATTCCCCACTATCCTGATCATGTCTGTCTCAGTGGTGGTAGCCTTGAGGCACTCCAAGTGTGGTGGCCAGAAACGCAGGGCTTTGATTCTGACTGACACAGGGCATGGCACAAACTGTGGGGGATGAGTCCCTACCACCTGTAACATGCCGGCCCCTGGTGTCCCGTCGCTCCTGAGCCTCTGACTCACTGTTGAAGGGCGGCTCACAAATTTTGGTAGAACCTCCATCTGCTCCCCGTGTTTGTTGAGCCCTCCAACTGCTGTCCTAGCATCTCGGACAACTTGTGGCTGCAGCCGACCGCCGGTCAGGTCACGAACCAATTTAGAGAGATTGGTGTATGGTGCCTGCCTGAACAAAGGCTCGTGCAGCTCATAAAACTGTCTGGTAAACATGTTAGACCACCACTTAGCTGTCCTGCTGGTCAGATCTCCACAAAGTGTTGGGTTGTGCAGGACATGCCGTCCATACACCCGATCCATGAAGTTGGCTGCCATTCTGGTCTCCTTGCTGTGGCTGGCCTCCCTATGTGGTCCAGGTACGTTCTCCATCAGGTATCCAAACTGAGCTGGAGCATCTGCCCAGTCTCTGAATCCCCGTTTCTTGGCCAGAATATACTGCAGGTCTGTCAATGCTGCAGAAATCTGAACCAATCCTCCTGACTCTGGATGATTGAAGCCTGTCTTTGGTCCAAGTGCTGAATGCCCCTGGCATCCTGCCTCAATGTGAACCAACAGGTCACAATCTGCTCCGAATTCTGTGAACAGTGCTCTGCCGTCCAGGTTGTAGCCATCATGATCGATAGCCTCAGCCCATTCGAACGCGCGGTAGATCGCCCGCTGAGGTAGCCTCTCTGGGAAATGCTGGTGCAGCTGGTTGAGCACTCGCTGACCCTGGTGACGCCTCTTTGGGTCCCGTTCCAGAATTCTGACTCTCCTGAAGTGTATGCCCTCACAGACATCTGTGACGAGTGAGGTGAGCACTGAAGCACAGAGGTATAGGCCACTCATGCCTCCATACCTTTTGCCTTGCAATGTTTCAATGTCCAGCACATACAACTTGTCGACAGCTGTGTGTGGGAGTGCTGGGATGGCATCCAAGTCTGATTGGCTGAAGTTCCTCTGAACCTTGCCGCTCGCCAGGACTAGCCCGTCCCCTTCATCCTCCTCTGGTGCTGTCAATTCTGCAAATAGTGCTGTATACACCTCGAAGTAGGGCATACTGGGTGGGAATGGTGAGGCGGTTGTCTGGTCGCCCCCCCAAATCTGTGAATAGTAAGCGGCTGAGTCTGTCACTGCCTGTGCAGGCTGTGGGACCAAGCCTTTTGGTGTGTGCTGTCCCCTGACAGCTGGAAAAGAAGAAAAAGTGGGGGCCAGCTGTGGTGGCCCCTCTGGAGAAGAAAAGGTAGAGGTCTGTGGGTAATCCCTTGGTTTCCCCCCCCCAACTTGTGAGCCCAAGTTGGCACCCTCAAGGGATGTGGAGACCATGAAGCACAAACCAGGTGAGCAAAGGTCACACACACCTCCTTCTCCATCCTCATCATCCTCAGAATCCTCCTGGTCAACGCAGCATGCTGGCCACTCTGGTCCATCCATCTGAGCTAGAGTTGCCATGCGCTTACGTGACGGTCGAGCCAATGGGATGACAACAGGGGCTGACAAAGGCAGGTAAGGCTTACTGAGGTAAGATGCCGTCCATGCCACAGGGTCGATTGTCAGTCCTAGCTGTGCCATTGTCTCATTATCCAATAGCAGGTCGGGAAGATGGCTGCCAGTCATCACCACACACTGACCGGCTGCAAAACTCTCCCGCTCTGCATCTCCTGAATAAAACTTGATCTCCACAGCAGACTGAGTGCGGGGCATGACAGTGGCTTTCCCTGTGATGGGAATGATGGATTTACCTTCCTGCTGAAGTGGCAAATCCAACTTTGCCCTGACTGTCTCATGAATCATCGGTTCATTAGCCCCTGCATCCAGGACAACTGTCCTGACTGGCACTCCTGCTACTGTGACTCCTGCTTTCCTCCCATCAATCACTGCCACGGGACGGCGGTCCTCCCATTTGACAGCTTGCTGCCATGCAGCTCTCTTCTGCCGATGCTGTTCCAGCGCGTCTGCCTGCTCCTCTGGCTGTGACGCGTGCTGGGCGGCTCCATCTGTGGTCAAAGCCTGTGTGGTAGCCTGGAAAACTGCACCGACCATCTCCCTTGCTGCACCTTCACCGTATACAGCGGTGACGGCCTCCTTGAAAACTGCCCGCATGTCAATACGAACAAAATCCTCCCACGTCAGCTGAGATTGGGCCAGAAAAACTGCAACAGCCTTCTGGATGGCACTATGCCAAGCAACAGACCTGGGATCCTGGCCATCATGTTGTCTCCCTGCCAATGCTGCTGCTCTGGCACGGTCCCATGCTGCCGCGCTCTCCTCGCCAACCTCACAAACCAACTCTGTGGGTAGGGCACTGAAACGTGTGTGGGACAAGCATGTTCTGAGTAATGACACAAGCTGTGCCACCCTCATGGTCATGCGTCCGTGATCGTCAATCTCATCTGTGGTTGAGACTGCCTGTCTCGGCTGCTGGTGGTCCGCAGGGTTGATCATGCCTGTGGGAAGCCTGTTCCTCAGGGCCCGCATCTCATCATGATCTGGATCCCGCATCCTTGCTTGCCTCCTAGCACTGGCTGGCTGGTTGGCAGTTGGGGGTTGCACAACGTTGGCTAGCTGCCCAGGCTGCTGAGCTCCTTGAGCCCTGCGGGTGGTGACTGCCCAGGCTGCAGGTACTCCCAAAGGTAGGGTGGGCCTCTGCTGAGCTGTCATCAATCCCATGCCACTGCCATCACTGGAGTATGCATCGTCGAATGCAAAACCTCCAACACATCCCATCTCATCACGGCTGTCCTCTGGCAACCATTGGTGTGCCAGGCCTCCTACTGTCAGCAGGCCTGTACCCTTGCTGGGTGCCTTTCCATCTGCCTTGCCAACTGCCTCAGCAATCATGGCTGCCACATCCTGTCGTGACAATCCTGTGTTGCCCGAGCTGCTGGCTGAAGCATCCTGGATAGCTGCTAGAGCTGTAGAACCCATCATGTCCTTCTTCTTTTGCTGTAAATGCTCTCGTAAGGGCAAACTGCAATTGCTCCAGCTGTGTCCTGGCTTGTCACAATTCCAACACAGAAACTCCCTCTGACTGGTATTGCCTCTGTTGTGCTGTCCTGCAGCTGCCAGTGCTGTGCCGCCAGTATCCTCCTGCTTGGTCTCCAGGCTGGCCTTCACTGGACAGTGGCGGGGCTGATGGTACACCGTCTTGCCCCTCACCACATGACATGCTGCACAGGCACGGTAGGTTTTACCACTGGGAAATTTCTTAGCTGGCAGCCCCAACTTGGCGGCATCGTCCTTGTCAGCTTTGGCAGGCTGATCTGATGAGCTCGTCCCTCCTTTGGCTGCTGCCTTTGCTGGTTTCTCTTGTCCAGCCACCAATGTCCCGCTCCTTTCCATCTTTGTGACTGTGGACTGAGCTACCATGGTCTCGTAGGCAAAGGCAGTGGATGCCATGGCCTGGAGATGTAGCTCTGTCTCATCCTGCACATGGAGACAGTGATGAGCTCTGAAATTTGGGACCAACACTTTCAGATCTGGCTCTCGACTCCATGGCTCGAGCAGGGTGTCCATGAACCTCTGGTTGATGTCGGCCTTTGTCCTCCCACAGTCCTCTGCTGCCTTCATGAATCGGGCTGCATAGGCCTCAGGTTGCTCGAGTATACCCTCTCGGGCAATACTCAACCATATGGCCTTCTGTAGGACAACTGTGGAAGTCGATGCCTCCATCCGCTCGATGAAAAACTGCAGTCGGGCTCGCCCTTGCAGCTTTCGGTCAACGATGTCTTCCAGAATAGCAGCCTTCAACTGTGCTGCTTCACTGACATACTCAATCAGGCACTCGAACTGATCATCAGCAGTTTTCAGTTCTGTGTCTGCAAGCTGACCCATCAACTGCTCAGTCCCAGCATCCAAGGCAAACTGGTCACTTGTAGACTCTGCCTCGTCTTCTACCACTGTCTGTTCACCTTCAGCCTCATCCTCAGACTGGCCGCCCTGTGCAGCTGGTGTCTGAAGGGCTCCTCTCCTCACCCGACTCTTCAGCAACTGAGTTCGGGCTGCGAGCTTCAACTGGAGCATCTTCTTGGTTCTCGCGCGTAGGCCCTCCGTCTCCTTGGGAGCCCACACTCCGGGAAGGAATCTGGTGTTGTACCACTTCTTGAACCCCATTCCATTCTGTCCCAGACCGATGTACATCGGGCAAGCCGTCTTGATGTCCTTGCTCACATACTGTGCCTTCCCAGGATCAACCACGGCTGCCGCGAGTGAAGACATCACCTCCTCCATGGTAGCCCGGGAATGTCCGCCACTCCCGGCCCCATCACCACGAGACGGAGCGGCCTCCGAGGCTGCCCCCGTCTTCTTCCCTGATCGTAGCTCCATGCTATAGCTGGCTAGTTACTGGTGGGCTGTGATTGGTGGTTGACTAACCTTCTCCCACAGAAACACCCGTTCTAGTCACCCTCGTGTGATTGGCGGCCCAAACGGTGTGACGGCTGCCTCCTCCCACCGCTCAGGCTCCGCCGACCCCTCGGCCTGATGCCCCAGGGCTCCAATCCACTGACAGGTATGACCTTCTGGGCTGTCCTTGGGCAGCAAGGCTAATCCCGACCACACCAATCTCCTTCGTAGCCACCAAACACCAGAACTGGTTGCCAGAATTATAGCTCCTCGGAGCACTCCTGGGTTCTCCAACAATCCAACTTTCCTGCTATCCACTCCTCGTAGGGCAGGGGTAGGTGGTCCTCGTTCGCTTGAGGGAAAAGTAAACAAAACCTCACGGAAATCTAGCCTCCGGCCGTCCGAATCTGCCAAATATCGGTCTGAAATACCAACTGTCGAACGCTTAAACGCTTAGAAACGCGAGCTCTCAATGCCGAATGAGTTCTAGGCTGTCGGGAGTGCTGTCACCTCTGTGGACACTCGTTTTAGGCTGCAAGCCGCGGGGTAGACGCGTTCCACATGCGAAACCCTGTGCAACTGCTCGCCTTAGCTCCAGCACAATGCCGGTGCCTGACTGATGCCTGTCGACTCAGCGATGTTTTACTCCATTCACCAATTACAATCACCTGTGAAAGTGACGACAAGGTAGCAAATGGGAGCGAAAGAGAAAGAAAAGAAGAGCTCAAGCGAACGACAGAGTTCGCATGGCACTCTCAGGCTCTATGTACCTTGCTGTGTCACCTCAAACAGCTAAAAATACACTGTGCGACTATTTTTGTGAAAATCGCCGCAAAACGCGGTATAATTAGCCCAAAATATACGTAATTTGGCCGGGCTGGGGTTATCTAGGGTTTACGATCCTAGGGCCCTCATACCCTAAAATGCCCAAATTATGCCGGGTCTTGCCGGTCACACTGCTGCTGCACTCCGGAAAAGCCTCCGTAGACTGCTGCCATGGGGGGGGCCTTGGCCAACCAAAGTGTGTGATGCGCACATCAAAAGAAGACAAATCCTTCGAGGAGGGTAATCTATAGGCCATAGAATATGCCCAGTTGGCGTCGGAATTTGCGCTTTGTAGTCGCTGTGTCCGCTGGCTCCACTCCAGCTGCAGCAGGCTGTGTTGACTGTAGCCATGCTGTTTCCGCCGGAACCCGGAAAATAGGATATCCTGGGATATATCCAGAAAATAACCGGGGGCAGGGTATAAATACCCCACAATATTCCCCAAACTGTTGTTCTCCTCTGTAGGTACCCCTGGGGCTGTCTAAGCTGGCACCTGCCACACTTAGGGCCTAGGTCTCCGGGGTCCTTATATAAATTACTGGCTGCTGCTCTCAGCTTCAGCAAGCATCTGCTGGCATCTGCAAACATCAGGTAGCATCTGCACTGGTCTAGCTCTGCTCCGTGACACTCGGCTCGAAAGAGTGGGGCAGGGGTTTTTCGACCCACCTTCTCCCGGGGGTGAAAAAAAAAATGTAATTATCACCTCCTGGCGGTCACGGCGTCACGCTGACTGGGTGACCTCTATTATTGGAGATGTGCACGGGGAAGAAAATGTTCATCGAAAGGTGATCTAATGAACTAACTACAGCACAGCCCCTGGGTCACCCAATTGACCCCTAATTTAAGGGGTACGTGGGAGGAATAATAATTAGGCTGGTGTGAGAAAGTTAGTTGTTTTAGGTCGCCCCCCCCCTCGGATTTGGGCGCCCCCCCAACAATTATATCACACCTTCATATAATGTGTTAAGTACTGTGACCTGGCAGCGGTGCACTGTGCGCTGCATGCCGTAGACTGCACTGCATGCACCCGGAACTAGCCGTCCCGCGAGGCGGAAGCAGCACCGTGCCATGACTCATGAGGCACAATGCCCTACTAGCTAGTAGTAAAATATGGCGATGTTATATCCCCTACACTGAAAACCATGCACTCCTATGCCAACCCCCCATTCTGACAACTGACAACTATAGGTAGGTACCAAGCAGGGTTGGGCGGCCGGCGGAACTCGGGCTGGGCCGACCGCAGGCGGCACGCCTGCAGCATGGTCAACGATCGTATAGATACATTGTAGACTGCACTGAAGCTGAATTTGCAGGCCTGTGCTGTACGATTACTCCATACGAGTATCATGTTACCGCACGCGCCGGCCTTCGAAGTGCGAGATCCGAAACATGTCGCCGGCCGGCGTTGTATGCAAGCTGCATGCCCGGCGTGCAGTGCCGGCTTCTACCCGCCAGCTGTCCAGACTTTCGTCGAACCCTGTCGATTTCTTCATCAACTGCTCGATCCATTCTCAGCTGCTAGCTATGCTTGTGCGGCTGCTTGCGGTGCTTGTGCTGCTTGCGGCGCTGTAGAGGTTGTCTGCGATCCAGTTGCTGCCTCCCGGCTAGCTCCTGGTGGACCTCATATGCACTGTGTAAAGTACTGAAGATGGTATGAGAAAACTCGTTGATAAAATGCCCCGTATGAGAAAATTACCCCCCTCCCCCCCCCGGATTCTGACGAGAATTGCGACCTAAAACAACTAACTTTCTCACACCAGCCTTAGTATTGATGAGTATCCTCATCTGCTGCCGACTGCCGTTATCCCCACTACTCGTACAACAGCTTGCGTGCAAAACGGGTCTGCGTGCAAACACAACCTCAAACCCGAGTCTGCATATAACGCTATCGCTGCGTGCTAGCGATACATCACGTCGGAATCCCGCAGCGATGGATCCACGTTGAGAAAACTTGCAGACGTTAACGATTCTGGTGCCGTGCAACTGGCCAGAGCGGGCCAATATTGGACAGCATCCCCGCCGGGTTCTGAGTCTCAGCGGATATACGTGTAGTAAGACTAACCGTGGACACGCGAGGCTGCACCGATTGTCAACGCAAGGACAGACGTTCTGTGCTCGATGAGAAAGCGCTTTACAGCTGCTTTTCTGTTGCTTGCCGCTGCCCGATTGCTCTGGCTGGGGCAGGAGTGAGGGTCTTCGAGGCGACTGACGGGTGAAAGGGGCTCACGTGGTCGTCGGCACTCCGCACCTAGCTTTCCCTCGTTTCTCGCCGGTAGGTACGTTTCGTACTTGCAGCCCATCTTCACCCACACGGGTGGCCAATTCCCAGCATGCTACGTACGGTCAGTCGTAGCTGTGTCGTCCCGGGATGCGGCGAGGAGGTTAGCCTCTCGATCGGTAGCCCCGCCAACCAGCCGGTCTGCGCCGCTCACCGGATGGCGGACTCCGTCTCTATTCCGGGTGGCGGATGTGTCCGTTTCTGCTGTGGCTGCCGTGACCTGCACCCCCTGGACCACTTCTCGGGTGTCAGCCCTACCAACAACGTCTGTTTGGCAGCGAAGGAACGGTTCGCGGAGATTGGACAAAGGTAATCTCTGCGGTCTGTTTCGTTGAAGTCTGATCTATGGAACGACTGGAGGACGGACAGGTGTCCAGTCCCAGCACTCTGGGTGAGAGGGTCGAGTTATGAACGAGGGACTAGTTGACGATCAGGGGGGAAGCTTTCCCTCTGGAGCTGAGTGAGAAAAACCAAAGATATTAGATAGCCAGTGCTC
This sequence comes from Convolutriloba macropyga, assembly GCF_964194025.1. NCBI lineage: Eukaryota > Metazoa > Xenacoelomorpha > Acoela > Convolutidae > Convolutriloba > Convolutriloba macropyga. The sequence continues at coordinate 90,454 of NW_027453069.1, forward strand.
AGAGGCACTTCGGAATGTCAGTGGAGAGGCCAGTTGGTTTCGGGTCTCTGGTTGCCAACGCAAGCTAGCGAGCCCTGTTGCCCGGCTTCCCCCTGTGTTCTGAATATGTCACATGCAAACACTGTTGCCCGGCTTCCCCCCGTGTTCCTGAATATGTCACGAGATTGACAATTTTCCACATCTGCACAGGGCCAGGGCTCGAAGGAATGCAATCCGGCATCTGCGGACACTCATCCCACGAGACCTCACATCCCAGGTAATGGAGGCATACCTGGATATAGAGCTCTAAGACACGGTTTTCAACCTTGTGTAGTTCGGGCACTCTATGTCAGAGTTGCCCATGTTGTTCATGCCATGGCGCAAACCTTCAATTTAGACCCTGTGCCTGCCATTTGATCGCCTTGCTGAGTTCATTTGTCTGCAGGCAAATGATCATCGTGATGAGATCGACCCCAGCACAGAAGTCTGGGGCTCTGGATTTGTTGCTGCTCTGGCCGGCAAAACGTTCGCCTTCAAGGCAGGCTTTGTCGTCCTTTACCCAGCCGCGGCCTGGCTCTATGGTGTGCAGAAGGCTGAGGCCTTGATTCCCATGACTGTGATCTGTGTGGGAACTCTGCACGTCCTGGCGCCTTTTATGCACCAGCAGTATTACGTCAAGCCCCTGCGTGACGTGAGAGCTGCAGCTGCAAATCTCGGGCTCACAATTTCGTCGTCGTTTCGCTTCCTGGATCGCAGCAAGCATATTGACTTCCAGCACAGAGCCCTCCGGCAGTCTTCATTGGGCTGGAACCGGCATGGCATCCTGCTGCTCCTGTTTCTGGTGATCTCCCTGCTGCGCGGCCCGCAGCTGTCTATGTTGGCAACTGCCCTGACCAGCGGCATGTACTTCATACTAAGGCGGAAGGCCGTGTTGAGCGGCTGGCGGTGTCAGCAGCAGTGGTTGGACACGGCAGTATTCACAATCTGCCACTTCTGCGTGATCGATAGATACATGTCAGATGATCCAGATGGCTCGGCATTTTGTCAGATTTTCGCAAAGACAGGCTTCATCCTGATGATGAGCTTGGGATGCTTGAGGACAGCACTGGAGGCCTCTATTGTTGAGATACCACTAGAGGGCCTCGTGCTGTGGGAGCTGCCCAAAACAGCAGTAATTGTCGGCCTCCTGACTTGTGGCAACTGGTGTGGAGGCTCGGTCATGTCTCCTGTGATGATGTGCCTTTCGAGCGCAACAATGTTGGTATTCTTCATGGAGTATGCTGCCTTCCGTGTCTCCTCCGAGAAGAGAGTCATGCTGGAGCACATCGCTTCTCTGACCCAAGATGAAGCGGCAGTGTCACTCCCGGTGCCACTGGATGCCGCGCACTGCCTGCAGGGCAGGAACGAAGATCGTGCTTACCTTCACATGTTGTGCAAGATGGCAATCGCTACCCCGGCTGAGCTCTCACATGAAATCCGGGAACGCATTCTGCTGGCTGTGAAGGTGAGGCAGGGTTGTCGCCCCTCAACGCAATGGGCAGTGCTGTGTGCGGGTGGTTTTATTTTTTGGGTGGGTGGGGGGTGGGGGTGGGGGGGGGGGTGGGGGTGTGTGTGCTGCATTCTTTACGATCGTTCAGGGTGTTGTCCACTACTGCCATCCAGACTGTCCCCCTCCTACTTCCTCCTGTCTCCCTTACGGTCAGGTGCTTACAAGGGCCGACCCGGCTGGTTAACTGTTTTGTGCTGCAGGAGGAGCCAGAGAGCATGCAAGGAGTGATCCGTCCTGGTTGTGTCATGCTTGCCCTGACGATGCGCTTCAGCAATTGGCAGGAGCTCAGCAGCGCGATGACCTCCCTCGTGGCCCATAATGACTGGGGTGTGACCCTCCTTGACGGCAAACCGGCCGGTGTGCATATGAACATCCAAAGATCGTCCTATGTGGTGAGTCTGCACCAATTATGGTCGATAACGCGCAGTTTGCAGGAGAGGCTCTCTCTGGTTTCTGCCCACTGTGTCACAGGTGATCAGGGTAGCAGGTAGCTGCGGGGGTTTTCGGGACAATGCACCAAGACATGCTTTCCTCCTGGATCGCCGTGCAGGTGAGGAATGGGGCTCTGGATCTCCTGCCTAGCCGTGGCGTCAATATGTCTATCGTTTCCGTCGGCCCAGTGGTAGTTGGCCCGCAAGTCAGTACCATCAGTCTCAAGGTTGAAGGCCTCGGAAGCGCAAAGCACCAACTCCTGCTCCGAACGGCCAGCAGCTACCTGGAGCTGGAAGTGGAACAGGAGGAACGCGAGGAAGACACTGTGAATATCACTGCCAGGTGAGCGGTTGGGTCGAATGGTGGCGCCCTCATGTGAAGTAGCTTTGTTTGTAACATGGTAGCTGAAACATCACACTTTCTCGTGCAGGGTCCCGGCCTCCCTCCCGCCTGCAGGGTTGGCGTGGGTGGATGTGATGGCGGATGTAGGGGACGGGAGCCTTGTTGCTAGCAACCCCTTCCCAATCATGTTCACCCCGTCGCGCAGTGTTGCTGAGGAGATGGCAGAGAGCCTGCAGGCCACTCCTCACCTCTCGGAAAACCCCAACCAGCTGGCCGGGTTCTTGGAGGTGAGCTTGTTGCCCTGTGGTATGGGCCGCTTGGGCTAAAGGGGGCGGGGCGTGTGGGGGAGGGAGGGGAGGGGGGGGGGGGGGGGGAGGGGGTTGCCCTGGCTTCCCCTGTGCTGTTCGGGGGCCTCCAAGGTTTGCTTTTCATGCCATGTCACATCACTCCCGTGCTTGGATATCTCCCCCGCAGGACGTCTCTGACTGCTTGCATGGCCAAGCCACCGCCTCCTCGACGCTGCTGCTGGCAGTCATCGAGCTGGGAATGGCAGAGTGCTGTACCCGCTTGGCCACACGGCAGGCCCTGAAAATCGCAAACCAGAGTGGGCAGCTGTTTGTTGGGCACCGCAGTCAAGTCCAACTCCCTTGAAATGGTGGAAACGGTGAGAACCCACCCTGTATTTGAGCATCACATCTGTACTCTTAACAGTTCCTGTGATGCCTATGGATGCATGTGTTGATGAGTTTGGTCAAACCGGGAGACTGTCGTCTTTGGTGAACATGTGTCAACGATGATCTGTGCTTCCTGGCAGGTGATCGAATTGCTGCATGAGCATGGGTTGCCTGTGGATCCGTGCCTGCGAGCTGTTGATGTTGCCGGTTATACAGCACTTCACTGGGGAGCCATCATGGGCAATCACGAGATTCTTTATTCGCTTCTTGCTCACGTGGACCGACCCCTACACAAGTGGAAGCAATGCCGTGCCAGGCAGTGTGGGAAAACCCCAGCCGAAGTAATGCAGGTCGCGTTCCCTGGGTTTGAGCTGCTGGAAGAAGTTCTTCAAAGCTGGGAGGAGGAGACCCTACCTGCCAAGAAGTGTGGGATCAGCAGTGAGGGGCTTGACACTTTGTCCAGCGGAGACTGGGGTGTCCGCCGTGAACTGGCAAAGAAAGGACAGAACGAAGGCTTGGTCTTACTGGGCTATGCTGTGATTGCCGCTCTTCAAGGCCGCTCCCACGGTGCCAAGATCTCCATTCTGATTGTGTACCTCGCTGGCGTGCTGCAGCTGGGATGGCGTGAGCCACGCACCTGGGTGGCACTGGGCATCGTCTTATGGTGCTGCAGCTTCTGGTCCCGTACATACACTCTGTGAAGTGTACCTGCAAGACCTGGGGGAGGAACACGCTCCGGCTGGCGACCAAAGTTTTCACCCTCATGCCAAGCCGAAACCACGTGGCATATGCGACCAGACTCGCAGTTCATATCTGTAAAATGTCGCCGCGGGCGGCCGTAGAGTTTTTTCGTACCAGCTTCCTTGAACGAACTCGATTCTGGTTGATGCGTGTCATGGGTTTTGGTATGGACTACACAGGCGATAACTTTGATGTCCTTTGTACTCTTCTGGCGGCTGCCAGGCATTTAAACTACTACTGCTACTACTACTTCTTGTGGGTTTTGGTGCCGCCATGAGCTAACGGCCTACTTCGATCCATCCCACAAAACACACCCCACAGGATCGTCAGAGAAATCTGATGCTACTCCTCGCCCTGCTGCTCTGTCGCTTCAAGCAGCCGATACCTCATGCTCATGTGCAGCCTGCTGTCTGCTTCAGCAATGGCCTACATCGTGCTGGCTGTTGCGCATTGCGGGGCAGGGCAGTGCGCTATGGATATCTCTGGCTACAATTGGATGACGAGGGAGTGGTTGCGTGGTGCTTCAGCATACACCTCCTCCGTATCAGCTCTGCAAGAGCAATGCGTGGAATATGGCATTGCTGCATTTCAGTTAGCAGTTGTATGCCAGGCAATATGCTGGTGAAAACCACCGCTGTGGAGGGCAGGAAGCACACGATAAGCGTTGGCTTGGTACACCCATCAGCAGCTGCCGGCAGGGTTTGACATCTGGCCGCAGCACCCAACCCCATAGCTGATGTGCTCACTGTTCCGATGCCACCCACCCAGCTGGGGGCTGCACCAGCAATTGTGCCTGTTGTTGTGTTCCTTTTTGGCGGGGGAGGGGGGGGGGGGGGGGGGGATGCAGTGTTCACAGAAGGCACTGCACTGTGACGGCACTGTACAGCAGCAGTTTCGGCTGATAGCTGTGGCATGCTTGTACAATGAATGCCTCTCCCATGTGCATGCACATGGAGCACACGTCTAGTTCCCACAAATTAGCTATTGCAAGGGCCGTCAGGCTGTGCTGATAGCCCAGACAGCAGCGAGGTACTGTATGGTCGTAACATTCGGTTCGGCAGCTTCGAGACAGGGACGCCGGCTCGCAAACACCGCAGGGTGAGGGCACAGTTTGCTGCCGCCTCAGTCTGCATGCTGCTGCTGGCCCACACTGCTGGAAAAGCTCCCACCAGACCTGGAAAAGCTCCCACCAGAGGCAACCGGCTGCGGCGCCCCGCCCTGCCCTTGCTGGAAATATGCAACGCAACAAAACAACCGGGTTCCGGACTTCGTCAGCTGTAGGGCAAAACGGGAAGAAGACCCATGGTATGCTGAGGTAGAAGACGGAGGCTGCTGGTGCTGTGGTGGGGCAGTTGTGCACTTACCCTTTGAGAGACCTCCTGCATGTACGCAATGGCCTCGTGTGCCCGGTACTGAACGTATGACATGGCCCTGCCCGGGAAGGAGACAGTGGAGGTAAGGTGAGATGCAGCTGATGTTCGCAAGTTGGTCGGCCACACCCGCAGGGGGGGGGGGGGGGTTGAGGATGCAGTGGAGTGTGTGGATCTAGAAGGCCTGCAGCACCTATTGAAGTTGGCACTGATCTTCTGTGCGACCCAGGTTTGAGCACGATCGATGTTGCTGTCAATTGCCGGCTGGTTGCTGATCATCCACGGCTGCACCATGGTAGCATACAGGTACAAGGCACCCTGGGTCTTGGGGTGCCACAGAAAAATGACGGACAGCACCTTGGCTTCATAGTAGAGAGGCAGCCTGGCAGATGGTGGGCGGGACGTGGGTACTCAGCCATGCCAGCTGCAGCCGTTTAGACTGTCGCACATGTGTGCCTATGGAGGTGATGGATGCAGACCTACATCAGCACGTACCAGAAAATAACGTAATCTGCCAACCTTTCTACCGCCGTCCACAGTGAGAGAACCAGCCTGGAGGCCACCAACCACATTTAGGGAACTTGCAGAGTCAACCACCGCCATCAGCACTGGAAACGCAGCAGGGCAACCATGGCCGCACCCATATATACACCACTCTCGGATCTGATCTGGCCGTCTTCTCTCGAGGGCTTTGAAGCACAGGTACGCCGGGTATACATACCCGAAAACGTTCCTGCAAGCACGACATATACACCACACCACATGAGGGCGCTGTCAGCCGACTTATCAATTATGTGATAAATGCAC
>NW_027453070.1:0-5000 GCF_964194025.1 Convolutriloba macropyga
CCTTTATGGTTTGTAATCAGAATGGAATGGACTTAAAAGCTCCATTGATGAACGAGTAGAGGGCAAGTCTGGTGCCAGCAGCCGCGGTAATACCAGCCTCTACAAGCGTATGCAATAGTTGCTGCGTTTAAAAAGCTCATAGTTGGATCTGTTTGAGTAGAACGGCAACATGGTCTTCAGTTAAATCTGTTGACTCGTTCCGCTCATCCTTCGCATCGAAGAAATAGTTTGCACTTAAATGTGACGAACTGTGGAAACGGTGTTTTCACCCTGAGAAAATTAGAGTGTTCAAAGCATCCTTTGGGATCGAATAATAAAGCATGGAATAATGGAGAATGACCCGCTACTCGATTGATGCCGGTTGGCTGAGTGCGGTAATGATTGAAAGGAACAGACGGGGGCATTTGTATTGCTACGTTAGAGGTGAAATTCTTGGATCGTGGCAAGACAAACTACTGCGAAAGCATTTGCCAAGAATGTTTTCATTAATCAAGAACGAAAGTCAGAGTATTGAAGAGGATTAGATACCCTCGTAATTCTGACCATAAACTATACCAACCTACAATTTGTCAAAGTCGATCTTGACTTGGCAAGAGATTAACCGGGAAACCAAAGTTTATTGGTTCCGGGGGAAGTATGGTTGCAAAATCGAAACTTAAAGGAATTGACGGAAGGGCACCACCAGGAGTGGAGCCTGCGGCTTAATTTGACTCAACACGGGAAAACTCACCCGGTCCAGACATCTTAAGGATTGACAGATTGAATATCTTTCATGATTATATGGGCGGTGGTGCATGGCCGTTCTTAGTTAGTGGAGTGATCTGTCTGGTTAATTCCGATAACGAACGAGATCTTCTCCATCTAAATAATGAAATTCACTATATGTGAATTCAAACACTTCTTAGAGGAACTATGCGGAATTAAATACCGCAGATGAAGTGAGGCTATAACAGGTCTGTGATGCCCTTAGATGTTCTGGACTGCACGCGCGCTACACTGTGTACTTTTAGATTGAGTACTCAGCCCTTGGTCCGAAATGGACTGGGCAATCAGAGAAAAGTACAGCGCTTCAAGGGGATCGTCTGTTGTAACTTGCAGACGTGAACCAGGAATTCCTGGTACTTATGAGTCAACAACTCATAGGGATTACGTCCCTGCCCTTTGTACACACCGCCCGTCGCTACTACTGATTGGATAGTTAAGCAAGAATTGCAAATTCCTACTGTTGGGACTTCGGTCTCCGGCAACGGGATGAAGCGGATCGAGCTTAATTGTCTAGAGGAAGTAAAAGTCGTAACAAGGTTTCCGTAGGGGAACCTGCGGAAGGATCAGTGATTGATTCCTTCGGGCATGGCTGCTGGTAGAGGCCATGTCTGTAGTGCGCATGACGCTCTGTCGCTAGAGATTGCTTGGCAACCAATCTCGAATTATGTATCGAGCTCAAAAACTACTTGTGTGGATACATAGTTCAGCAGTCATGGCAAGGGACTGCTTAAAGGGAGACTAGTTAGCAAAAGCAGCCTAGCAGAACTGCAGCTATCTAGATCTCAGAAGCTGGGTTATAGAAGCCCAGCTATAGACTTGTGAATGAGAAAGGCCTAAAAAGGTCCACAAGTCGCGTGGTTAGAACCGACACGCAAAAATCCCAGCGAGTGACAGAGCGTTGCGCTGTTCAGTGGGAAAGAGTTGAGCTACTCGGGGCGCCCACTGAACTTGCTCCGAGCCAAAGGCTCGAAAAAACACAGCTTAGCCTCAGATCCTTTACATAGAAGGCTAGCTAAAATAAACTTACCTTGGACGAGGGTAAAGTTTAGTCAGTTCTTAGGGGAGAGTAATCCACAGCTTCTCGCCCTCTGAACATTCTCCCAGATATGTAGGTCTGGGAGAGTCTCCTCCTGTTCTTCGGAATCTGGAGGTAGACAAAGACAGTACGATACGATCTTGCATCGGGATGACTAACCGATAATGATCATAATCTGACAATTTTTCCGGCTTGAGGCACCGGAGTCAGATTAAAGACACATACTGAACTAAAGGCGTATGTGCAAAGCTTGTCGGAGTGTAGAGAGTCAAGCTGAGTTGACTCGTCACGTGGTGATGACAACAGCCATGTGCAAAACACTCACAACTTTATCGTCTATGTGGAAAAGGTTGCTAACAGCGCTCTCTATGAGAGGCCCTCGCATATAACTATACGAGGAAAAGGCGATAGAGTTGTTTGAATGTGGGGCAGGTTCATCGACAAGCTAAGTTGATCACATTCTTGTTGTGGCATCCTACTAGAATTGGTCACGGTCTGCACCAACTCTCCCCAAGTTGGCCAGACTTAAAACTAGAAATAAGGTTTGCAGCTATGTGAACCTAGAAACTGTAAAGGAGTTGAAAGAACTTAAAGGAATTGAAAGAGGGCCTTGAGGTATATCCTCTTGGTAAAGACCCACAAAAGCTCACAAAAGTGGCTTCGAAGGGCAAAACTGGTTCATCCAAAACAATTGGAGAGCTTAAAGCAGAACCAATTCGAATGAAACACTATTGGTGAAACTTCATCATGAGAACGTCACAAGCTGATCACGCTCTATGATATGACTAGTATTATGTTGCTTCTAGTAGGCTAAGCGCAAGCCGAAACATCAACATGTGAAAGTCGTAGAATTTTGCAATCAAACTGTGGCTAGTACTGTGATGTTACTAGTAACCTGGTGTTCCGTCATATGGCCAAGAGAGCATTTGAAGGCGAAACTTCTGCATGGGAAAGCTGCATCATGATCAAAATTTTATATCGAGTATTATGTTGACGTTAGTAGGCCTTGGCCGAAAACGCAGCATGTGAAAGGTATAGATAAAAGTTATTGTTGCAGTCAGTACTGTGTAGTTACTAGTAGCTGGATTTAAGCTCAAAATGAGACACTGTTGGTGAAACTTCATCATGAGAATGTCACAAGCTGATCAAGCTCTATGATATGACTAGTATTATGTTGCTTCTAGTAGGCTAAGCGCAAGCCGAAACATCAACATGTGAAAGTCGTAGAATTTTGCGATCAAATTGTGGCTAGTACTGTGATGTTACTAGTAACCTTGTGTTACGTCATATGGCCAAGAGAGCATTTGAAGGCGAAACTTCTGCATGGGGAAGCTGCATCATGAACAAAAGTTTATATCGAGTATTATGTTGACATTAGTAGGCCCTGGCCGAAAGCGCAGCATGTGAAAGGTATAGATAAAAGTTATCGTTGCAGTCAGTACTGTGTAGTTACTAGTAGCTGGATTTAAGCTCGAAATGAGACACTGTTGGTGAAACTTCATCATGAGAACGTCACAAGCTGATCACGCTCCATGATATGACTAGTATTATGTTGCTTCTAGTAGGCTAAGCGCAAGCCGAAACATCAACATGTGAAAGTCGTAGAATTTTGCGATCAAATTGTGGCTAGTACTGTGATGTTACTAGTAACCTTGTGTTACGTCATATGGCCAAGAGAGCATTTGAAGGCGAAACTTCTGCATGGGGAAGCTGCATCATGAACAAAAGTTTATATCGAGTATTATGTTGACGTTAGTAGGCCCTGGCCGAAAGCGCAGCATGTGAAAGGTATAGATAAAAGTTAGCGTTGCAGTCAGTACTGTGTAGTTACTAGTAGCTGGATTTAAGCTCGAAATGAGACACTGTTGGTGAAACTTCATCATGAGAACGTCACAAGCTGATCACGCTCTATGATATGACTAGTATTATGTTGCTTCTAGTAGGCTAAGCGCAAGCCGAAACATCAACATGTGAAAGTCGTAGAATTTTGCAATCAAACTGTGGCTAGTACTGTGATGTTACTAGTAACCTTTTCTTACGTCATATGGCCAAGAGAGCATTTGAAGGCGAAACTTCTGCATGGGGAAGCTGCATCATGAACAAAAGTTTATATCGAGTATTATGTTGACGTTAGTAGGCCCTGGCCGAAAGCGCAGCATGTGAAAGGTATAGATAAAAGTTATCGTTGCAGTCAGTACTGTGTAGTTACTAGTAGCTGGATTTAAGCTCGAAGTGAGACACTGTTGGTGAAACTTCATCATGAGAACGTCACAAGCTGATCACGCTCTATGATATGACTAGTATTATGTTGCTTATAGTAGGCTAAGCGCAAGCCGAAACATCAACATGTGAAAGTCGTAGAATTTTGCGATCAAACTGTGGCTAGTACTTTGATGATGCTTGTAGCCAACCGAATTGGTTGAAAAGCCCAATAAGTAAGCTAACTTGGGAGAGCTTGTTGGAAACCAAATGCTACTAGATTGGTCCAAATACATCCTTCAACAGGGGATCACTTGGCTCGCTTTACGAAGAGGAGCACAGCTATATGTGTTAATTCGGTATGAATCGCAAGATTTGTTTACCGACCTCTCTAACGCAAAAGGCGGTCTCGGCTTCGGCTGTTGACTGCGTCCGATTCAGGGTTATATAACTCTCGATTGAACACATTGATGTTCTATTGTTGGTGCTTCCAATAAAATTGGAACACTTAAAGCAGAACCGATTCAAATAATAGCATTCTGATCAATGATTGCATTCCTTGATCAAGAACTGCTGGAGTCATTGTGATGGCGAATTTTCTTCATAAGAAAATTGCAAAGAGACGGAACTTAATGAGACTAGTATTATGTTGTTTCTAGTAAGCGGAAGCTGAAACAGCAACATGTGAAAATCAAGTTTTGTTCAATGATCTCGAGGCGATAAGTACTATGAAGCAACTAGTAGCCTAAGCATGACTCAGATTTGAGACAGTCAAAAAGACTGGCGAAACTTCTTCACATGAAAGTTACATAGAGAACTACAAATGTATACAGCGAGTATTATGTTGTTTCTAGTAGGCGAAAGCTGAAACATCAACATGTGAAAGTTGTCTGCAAACTGTAGAACGATATGTGATTAGTACTGTGCTGTTACTAGTAGCCAGTCTGACTGTAGAAGCCAAGACAAAGGGAAACTAATGCATCTGAAAAGGACAAGTTAT
>NW_027453070.1:12500-17501 GCF_964194025.1 Convolutriloba macropyga
AGCTTGAGCTTGAGCTTGAGCTTGAGCTAGCTAGCTTGAGCTTGAGCTAGCTAGCTAGCTTGAGCTTGAGCTAGCTAGCTAGCTTGAGCTTGAGCTAGCTAGCTAGCTTGAGCTTGAGCTTGAGCTAGCTAGCTTGAGCTTGAGCTTGAGCTAGCTAGCTAGCTTGAGCTTGAGCTAGCTAGCTTGAGCTTGAGCTAGCTAGCTTGAGCTTGAGCTAGCTAGCTAGCTTGAGCTTGAGCTAGCTAGCTAGCTTGAGCTTGAGCTAGCTGGCTTGAGCTTGAGCTAGATAGCTTGAGCTTGAGCTAGCTAGCTAGCTTGAGCTAGCTAGCTAGAGCTCGACCTATGAAAAGCTGCGCAAACACTTATTCTATAATAATTGCGAAAATTAAAAATTTCACAAGTGAAAAGCTGCATAAACAGTAATTCTATGTGTGGGGCATTATTAGGGGGAGGTGTCTTGTCAAAATATGGCTGGACTAAAGACCTCAACCCAGATAGGGTGGAAGGCCCTATGATCGGTCTGTTACTAATCGGTGACCGATAAAGACCTGACCAAGGCCTGTAGTAAGCTTGGTTAGGCATTACAGGAGATAACACTAAGACCGAGGGGTCTTAGAGAGCCCTCTAGCGGGGCGAATAGAGCTAGATCGAGCCTTGGGAAAGCTAGATCGAGCAGGACTGAAGCTAAAGGATAGACCGAGAGGTCTGTCTGGTCCTCCTAGAGAGGCCAAGAGAAAGTACGAGAAGCCAACTAAAGCTTGATCGGGCCTTCAGCAAGCACGACCGAGCTGTACCGGAGCTAACACTAAGACCGAGGGGTCTTAGAGAGCCCTCTAGCGGGGCGAATAGAGCTAGATCGAGCCTTGGGAAAGCTAGATCGAGCAGGACTGAAGCTAAACGATAGACCGAGAGGTCTGTCTGGTCCTCCTAGAGAGGCCAAGAGAAAAAACGAGAAGCTAACTAAAGCTTGATCGGGCCTTCAGCAAGCAGGAGTTAGGAAGAAGGAAGATCAAAATTCTGCAGAGAGTTTTATTCTATGTTGATCTATGCTGTGCGAAACCATGTCTACTGCCTTGCAATCAACTCATACTTTTGAGTTCTTCTCTAGCCAATAAGCACCGTAACATAATTCGGAGTGTACGGCAAACGGTGGTTGACATTTGGTGAAAATTCCAGTGTCGTGTTACGGCACTGGGAAAGAACTTGAACTTGTGCTCAGGCAACCAAGCAGCCAAGGTTGTGCGGTGTCTTGCTACAAATGTTCGGTTGTGTTCTAAATTAGCTGAAGTAAGCTGAAGAGAAAAGCGAGAAAAGCGCTCCCAAATGGCCTAACACTGGCAGCCAATCAGAGTGCGAGAAAAGCGCTCCCAAATGGCCTAACACTGGCAGCCAATCAGAGTGCGAGAAAAGCGCTCCCAAATGGCCTAACAGTGGCAGCCAATCAGAGTGCGAGAAAAGCGCTCCCAAATGGCCTAACAGTGGCAGCCAATCAGAGTGCGAGAAAAGCGCTCCCAATTGAGCTTGAGCTAGCTAGCTAGCTTGAGCTTGAGCTAGCTAGCTAGCTTGAGCTTGAGCTTGAGCTAGCTAGCTTGAGCTTGAGCTTGAGCTAGCTAGCTAGCTTGAGCTTGAGCTAGCTAGCTTGAGCTTGAGCTAGCTAGCTTGAGCTTGAGCTAGCTAGCAAGCTTGTGCTTGAGCTAGCTAGCTAGCTTGAGCTTGAGCTTGAGCTAGCTAGCTTGAGCTTGAGCTAGCTAGCTTGAGCTTGAGCTAGCTAGCTTGAGCTTGAGCTAGCTAGCAAGCTTGTGCTTGAGCTAGCTAGCTAGCTTGAGCTTGAGCTTGAGCTAGCTGGCTTGAGCTTGAGCTAGCTAGCTTGAGCTTGAGCTAGCTAGCTTGAGCTTGAGCTAGCTAGCTAGCTTGAACTTGAGCTAGCTAGCTAGCTTGAGCTTGAGCTAGCTAGCTAGCTTGAGCTTGAGCTAGCTAGCTAGCTTGAGCTTGAGCTTGAGCTAGCTAGCTTGAGCTTGAGCTTGAGCTAGCTAGCTAGCTGGAGCTTGAGCTAGCTAGCTTGAGCTTGAGCTAGCTAGCTTGAGCTTGAGCTAGCTAGCTAGCTTGAGCTTGAGCTAGCTAGCTAGCTTGAACTTGAGCTAGCTAGCTAGCTTGAGTTTGAGCTAGCTAGCTTGAGCTTGAGCTAGCTAGCTTGAGCTTGAGCTAGCTAGCTAGCTTGAACTTGAGCTAGCTAGCTAGCTTGAGCTTGAGCTAGCTAGCTAGCTTGAGCTTGAGCTAGCTAGCTAGCTTGAGCTTGAGCTTGAGCTAGCTAGCTTGAGCTTGAGCTTGAGCTAGCTAGCTAGCTTGAGCTTGAGCTAGCTAGCTTGAGCTTGAGCTAGCTAGCTTGAGCTTGAGCTAGCTAGCTAGCTTGAGCTTGAGCTAGCTAGCTAGCTTGAACTTGAGCTAGCTAGCTAGCTTGAGCTTGAGCTAGCTAGCTAGCTTGAGCTAGCTAGCTAGCTTGAGCTTGAGCTTGAGCTTGAGCTAGCTAGCTTGAGCTTGAGCTAGCTAGCTAGCTTGAGCTTGAGCTAGCTAGCCAGCTTGAGCTTGAGCTAGCTAGCTAGCTTGAGCTTGAGCTTGAGCTAGCTAGCTTGAGCTTGAGCTTGAGCTAGCTAGCTAGCTTGAGCTTGAGCTAGCTAGCTAGCTTGAGCTTGAGCTTGAGCTAGCTAGCTTGAGCTTGAGCTTGAGCTAGCTAGCTAGCTTGAGCTTGAGCTAGCTAGCTTGAGCTTGAGCTAGCTAGCTTGAGATTGAGCTAGCTAGCTAGCTTGTGCTTGAGCTAGCTAGCTAGCTTGAGCTTGAGCTTGAGCTAGCTGGCTTGAGCTTGAGCTAGCTAGCTTGAGCTTGAGCTAGCTAGCTTGAGCTTGAGCTAGCTAGCTAGCTTGAACTTGAGCTAGCTAGCTAGCTTGAGCTTGAGCTTGAGCTAGCTAGCTAGCTTGAGCTTGAGCTAGCTAGCTAGCTTGAGCTTGAGCTTGAGCTAGCTAGCTTGAGCTTGAGCTTGAGCTAGCTAGCTAGCTTGAGCTTGAGCTAGCTAGCTTGAGCTTGAGCTAGCTAGCTTGAGCTTGAGCTAGCTAGCTAGCTTGAGCTTGAGCTAGCTAGCTAGCTTGAACTTGAGCTAGCTAGCTAGCTTGAGCTTGAGCTAGCTAGCTAGCTTGAGCTAGCTAGCTAGCTTGAGCTTGAGCTTGAGCTTGAGCTAGCTAGCTTGAGCTTGAGCTAGCTAGCTAGCTTGAGCTTGAGCTAGCTAGCTAGCTTGAGCTTGAGCTAGCTAGCTAGCTTGAGCTTGAGCTTGAGCTAGCTAGCTTGAGCTTGAGCTTGAGCTAGCTAGCTAGCTTGAGCTTGAGCTAGCTAGCTTGAGCTTGAGCTAGCTAGCTTGAGCTTGAGCTAGCTAGCTAGCTTGAGCTTGAGCTAGCTAGCTAGCTTGAGCTTGAGCTAGCTGGCTTGAGCTTGAGCTAGATAGCTTGAGCTTGAGCTAGCTAGCTAGCTTGAGCTAGCTAGCTAGAGCTCGACCTATGAAAAGCTGCGCAAACACTTATTCTATAATAATTGCGAAAATTAAAAATTTCACAAGTGAAAAGCTGCATAAACAGTAATTCTATGTGTGGGGCATTATTAGGGGGAGGTGTCTTGTCAAAATATGGCTGGACTAAAGACCTCAACCCAGATAGGGTGGAAGGCCCTATGATCGGTCTGTTACTAATCGGTGACCGATAAAGACCTGACCAAGGCCTGTAGTAAGCTTGGTTAGGCATTACAGGAGATAACACTAAGACCGAGGGGTCTTAGAGAGCCCTCTAGCGGGGCGAATAGAGCTAGATCGAGCCTTGGGAAAGCTAGATCGAGCAGGACTGAAGCTAAAGGATAGACCGAGAGGTCTGTCTGGTCCTCCTAGAGAGGCCAAGAGAAAGTACGAGAAGCCAACTAAAGCTTGATCGGGCCTTCAGCAAGCACGACCGAGCTGTACCGGAGCTAACACTAAGACCGAGGGGTCTTAGAGAGCCCTCTAGCGGGGCGAATAGAGCTAGATCGAGCCTTGGGAAAGCTAGATCGAGCAGGACTGAAGCTAAACGATAGACCGAGAGGTCTGTCTGGTCCTCCTAGAGAGGCCAAGAGAAAAAACGAGAAGCTAACTAAAGCTTGATCGGGCCTTCAGCAAGCACGACCGAGCTGTACCGGAGCTAACACTAAGACCGAGGGGTCTTAGAGAGCCCTCTAGCGGGGCGAATAGAGCTAGATCGAGCCTTGGGAAAGCTAGATCGAGCAGGACTGAAGCTAAACGATAGACCGAGAGGTCTGTCTGGTCCTCCTAGAGAGGCCAAGAGAAAAAACGAGAAGCTAACTAAAGCTTGATCGGGCCTTCAGCAAGCAGGAGTTAGGAAGAAGGAAGATCAAAATTCTGCAGAGAGTTTTATTCTATGTTGATCTATGCTGTGCGAAACCATGTCTACTGCCTTGCAATCAACTCATACTTTTGAGTTCTTCTCTAGCCAATAAGCACCGTAACATAATTCGGAGTGTACGGCAAACGGTGGTTGACATTTGGTGAAAATTCCAGTGTCGTGTTACGGCACTGGGAAAGAACTTGAACTTGTGCTCAGGCAACCAAGCAGCCAAGGTTGTGCGGTGTCTTGCTACAAATGTTCGGTTGTGTTCTAAATTAGCTGAAGTAAGCTGAAGAGAAAAGCGAGAAAAGCGCTCCCAAATGGCCTAACACTGGCAGCCAATCAGAGTGCGAGAAAAGCGCTCCCAAATGGCCTAACACTGGCAGCCAATCAGAGTGCGAGAAAAGCGCTCCCAAATGGCCTAACACTGGCAGCCAATCAGAGTGCGAGAAAAGCGCTCCCAAATGGCCTAACAGTGGCAGCCAATCAGAGTGCGAGAAAAGCGCTCCCAAATGGCCTAACAGTGGCAGCCAATCAGAGTGCGAGAAAAGCGCTCCAAATGGCCTAACAGTGGCAGCCAATCAGAGTG
>NW_027453071.1:7500-12500 GCF_964194025.1 Convolutriloba macropyga
GCTTTCTGGTTCTACCAGCGTCCTCTGGGGGGAGTTGGTAATTTTCCTTATGATTTTGTCGATCTTTTCGTCTCTTTTTGATTTTATGATGTCCGTATTTGTTTGGGGATGCTTAAATGCGTTGGGGTTTTCCGAGGTGTAAATCTGGAATGGGCTTCCTTGTGACGAGTCTGATGCGATATTGATGATCTCTACAGTTTTGTCCTTGTGTAGCTTTGTTGTATCCAGTTGGATGCGTGGTGAGTTTGTTTTGTTTTTCTGTCTTTGCCTTGCTTTTTCTAATTTGGTCTGTGCGATTGCGGCCTCCTTTGAGCGTTGGTCGAAGTCTTTGTTGCGTTTGTAAGTGCGTTTGATGGGAGCTGTCCCTTCCCTTTTTGGCTGTTTCTTGTCTTTGGAGGCTTGTACCAATTGTGTCCCACTCGGTCCGGGTTGGTCCATTAGCGATGATGGTCCGGGTATGCATTCATTTTGTTGTTGGTCCAGCTGGTTCTTTTTGACGGTCTTCTTTTCTGTTAACAAAAATTCTTTTATTTTTTCTTGATTTCTTTTGTATTCTCGTACGGTCTTACATGCTACGAAGTGCATCAATCTTGGTTTTGTTTCATTGACAATTGCTAGATAGTTTTTTCTGATTACTGTGTTTTTACGGTTTTGCGTGTCTAGTGTTATTGTTGTTGGTGAATAGTTTGTGATAGTACCATCTGGTATTATGTTCCATAGTGGCTTAAGTGTGCCTCGTGGTTCGTTTGTTCTACGTGCGAGTGTTTTTCTTGCTACTTGTTTTCTTGTATTAGTGATTGTTGTTGTTTTATCGCCGAACGTTACCATTAGTTTATCAGGTATTATTTTTATAGGTGAGGTATGCTTACGTTTCATTGTCTTTCTCTTGACATTCTGTAGAGTTGAATTGTCGGATGCAGAGTCTTCCTCGCGGATTTCGTCGTTGAACCTGATGTCCAGTTCTGGTTCAGAGCCAGTTTCGATATTCCAGATGGATTCTGCATTCAACATTGGCTGTTTGAGCCCTCTCTTCTTGTCTAAATAAAAATTCTTTGTTTTTGTATGACATATTGTTTTGTGATGGTTTTGTTGTTATGTTTGATAATTTAGTGTTGATGTTTCTTCCGAAGTGTGCTGTATATGGTGCTATTTTTGTGGTAGTGTTTGGGATGAGTTTTATTTCATTTATAATCTCGGTTACTTTGTCTGCAAGTGTTACTTGTGACCAATTGGTGTCGTTGTTTAAAACTGATAAGCGTCTTTTGATTGTTTGGATTAGGCGTTCTATCATTCGTGTAGCTCTATGGTCTCCAGCTGGAGCTAGAATTAGTTTAATGTTGTTATTTTTACAGTATATTTCGAATTGTCTTGATTTGAACGCTTGCGCTTGGTCGCATCTTATGTTTCTCGGTATTCCGTGGAATGTTATGTATTGGTTAAGATATTCTATAGCGGTTTCTGCGTCACAGTTAAGGTATACTTTAGCATGAGGGTATCTAGAGTATCTGTCAACCGATGCTAGTATATGTGATTCTTTGTTTTGTTCGTTTACTATTGGGCCAGCGAAGTCCAGTTGGACTTCTTCATTCGGTTCTGTTAATGGAGGTAGTAGTGATATTTTGTTTTTGGGGATTATTGGTTTCAAGTTCTTACCTATCTTGATGCATGGCTGGCAATTTTGAGTGAGTGTTACAATTTCCCTATGGATACGCGGGAACCAAAATAAATTTGCGAGATGCATCATCCCGGTTTGTTCTGGGTGCCTTCTATGTAGTGCGTTCATAATTGGCTTTCGTAGCTGGGTCGGGATGAATAATTTGCCGTCGTACAGTATGCATCCTGATGGTGTTACCCCTAAGTCCCGTTTTAGAGAATGCCAATAGCGGCTGAAATGTTTGAGGGTTGTCCAGTCTTTGTCCTGTATAATTTGTACTAGGCTACGGCTTTGTGGGTCCGTTCTTGTGGCCTCCGCAATGAATTCCTCCCCTAAGACTTTGTGTAAATTCTGGTTGTATTCTGGTGAGTCTTCGAAGTGTATGTCTGCGAATGGGTTAGATTGTTGTTTCGAGTTGAGTGGGTTTCTTCCTTGTCCTGTATTGTTTGTCTCGTCTGTCTGAGTTGCTATTGTGTTTGTATTCTGTAATGTGTCACCAGTTGGTAGGTTCATCTTGTTTTTGTTGGGTGCTCTGTATCTTCTTGTTATGGGTATAGTGTTTGTGTCTATATTTGGTATTCTTCGTGTTGTTATGTTTATTTTTGATTCATATAAATTGTGGAAGTTTTGATAAAGTTCTGAATGTTTTGAATTGTTAGATAGAAAGTTTGTTTTGAGTAAAGGCTTGATAAGTAGCGACTGTATGTTAACTTGAGAATGGCAAAAAGCGCGTTGTTTGTGTTTGCTCAGATTGGAATGGTTTTTGACGTCATTGTGTGTTATTATTTGGCGTGCTTTGTGATTGGTTGATTTTCTTTGTTCGGTATGTAGAG
Source organism: Convolutriloba macropyga (assembly GCF_964194025.1). Classification (NCBI taxonomy): domain Eukaryota; kingdom Metazoa; phylum Xenacoelomorpha; order Acoela; family Convolutidae; genus Convolutriloba; species Convolutriloba macropyga. Next base: position 9,988 of record NW_027453071.1, read on the forward strand.
CGTATTTTACTGCTGTTAGTGTGTTAATTACGTGATTCTCATTCATGTTTTAACCAATTGGTGGTGAATTAGGATGTCGACTTAGATAATCTGCGAAACCCATGTTCTTTCCCGCAATGTGTTCAACTTTAAAGTGAAATGGTAGCAGTCTGTCGACCCATCTTGTTAGTCGACTTTGATATGTTTTATTACCTCTATTATTTTTTAAGGCCGATAATAGTGCTTGGTGATCCGTTTGGAGAATGAAGTTTGAACCAAATAAATAATATTTGAAATGTTCTAGTGACCAAACGACCGCTAGTAATTCAAGTTCATTTATACTATATCTTTGTTCGTTTTTATTGAGAAACCTACTGGCGTAAGCGATTGGGTGCCAGTTGTTATTCTCTTTTTGTTCTAGACATGCGCCTAGTCCTTCTTTGCTTGCGTCGCATTTTACCCGCGTTTCATTGTTAATGTTGAAATGCTTTTGTTCTATTATGTTTTGTATTGCATTTTTTATATTTTTGAATGCGGTTGAGTGTTTATCGTTCCATTCTAGTTTTTTCTTTGATGTTGATGCTAGTAATGATCTAATTGGAGCTGATAGTGTTGCCAAGTTTGGTATAAATTTTATTAGGTGGTGAATGCTTCCCATAAATGATCGTAGCTGTTTCAATGTTTTGGGATTTTCCAGTTGGAATATCGCGTCTGTTTTTCGTTTGGTTGGTTTTATCCCTTCTGCATTTATTTTGTATCCCAACCAAGTAATTTCATTCAGACCGAACTCGCATTTGTGTAGGCTTATTGCTAAATTTTCTTCGTTTAATCTGTTTAGTGTTTTGTCTATTTCTTCTTCGTGTTTTTCTATTGTGCCTTTCGTTATTATTATTATGTCGTCTAAAAATGCGTTTGTTGAATCTAATCCATTTAGTGTTGTGTCCATCATCTTTTGGAAGGTTGCTGGAAGGTCAGTTAATCCATAGAATCCGTTTAAAATTTTTATGTGCCTGTAGCGTTACCTCCGAGTATGTTAAAGTTGCAGTGTTTTTTGTGTGTCTGGGTGGAGGGGTAACTGGCTGTATGCGTATTTTAGATCAATCTTACTGAAGTATAGTTTCCCTCTTGTATTTTTAATTCTGATATTTTCATTCCTATTTTTTTCCATTAGGTGATCTATACTCTGCATTTGATATTTGTTTTTATGTATTGCATCGTTTAATACTTTTGAGTCTAGGGCTATTTTGATTGATTGGTCGGATTTCACTGTGATCACTACGGGGCTTATGAAATGTTCGTCGGAGCATTTTGTTAATTTTTTGATCTGTTTTTCGTCTATCAATTTTTGAGTTCTCTCTCAACTTTTCCGTTAAATGTAATGGGATTCTTCTTCCTTTATGTTGTGTTGGTTGGAAATATTTCTTAAACGTGGATTTTGCCACATGGTTTTTTGACCTTCCCAGTCTTGTACAAAGATGTGGGTATTTGTTGAATATCCATTTGGATATTCGTTGGTGTGTATTCGAAATGTTTAATAATTTTATCTCACCTTTGCTTGGTGTTGTCATTGTTAGGTGGAGACCCAGTTGGTCCATGATGTCTCTCCCCATGATGTTGATGGTGTTGTTTTCCACTAGGAGGATTGTGCAGTTCTTTGCATTTGATGTACCTGATGTAATGTCCACTTGGATGGTACCGATTATGTCTATCTTGTTATTGTTGAAGCATCTGAATTCCCCAATTGATCTGTTTGGTTCTTTTATTGTCGTTTTTCCGTTGGCTAATAGCTTTTGTGCGATGTCGATGTTCATGAAACTACGTGGGCTTCCGGTATCCGCTAGCCATACTATTTGTTGGTTGTTTGTTTTTGTCTTTATCCAGAATTCTCCTTTCTTTGTTTTTTTGATATCTGTTATTTTTTCATCTGTGAAGTTTATTGATTTTAGAAAGTTTATGTTTTGCCAATCCTCCATCATTTCTCTTATGTAGCATGTTGACTCTGGGTCTATTGTTTCCTCAGTTTCGGATTGTGCTTCCGTCTCTGTTTCTTCATTTATGTTTCTCATTTTTTGTTGTGTTTGTCTTTGTGCCAGTTGGTTGTACCTTTGTTGTGTGTTTGTTCCTGTGTTGTTTTGTTGTTGTCGATGTTGTGGTTTGAATGTAGGTCGTGGCGGCATTTCTGATCTGCACATTTTTGCGAAATGTCCTATCTTTTTGCATATTCTGCAAGCTTCGTTCTTTGCCGGGCATATGTTTAGGTGACCGGGTAAGAATTTGTTTCCACACCTTCTGCAGTTTTGTGTTTGTCCTGTTTGTGGTGTTGGTAAGATTGGTACTCTGTTGTCTTTTTATATATTGTATTTTCTCGAACCAAGGGTTGTTTGCATGTTGGGGTTTTTGCGAGTTGTTCATTTTCTGTTGATTAGCTTGGCCTCTTTCTCTCGCTAATGCGTAATTCAATGTTTCACTTGGTGTTCTGTCTTCAGATAGTAAATCCATCTGGATTTGTTGGTTCCTCATTCCCTGTATAAATA